>NW_007727150.1:405742-427892 GCF_000696425.1 Galeopterus variegatus | reverse complement strand
TCGTGCTCATGGCCGGCCAGCAGCTGTCGGGGGTGAACGCGGTACGCGGGGCGGTGGCGGGCTCCGGGGCGGCGGGCGTGCCCGGGGGCGACGCGACGTCCTGCACCTGTCCCCGCCCGCGCCCCCGCGGCGTCCCCCAGCCTCGGTCTCTTCCAGATCTACTATTACGCGGACCAGATCTACCTGAGCGCCGGCGTGAGCGAGACCGATGTCCAGTACGTGACGGTCGGCACCGGGGCTGTCAACGTGGTCATGACGCTCTGTGCCGTGAGTGTCCCCGGGAGCCACGGCCCTGTCGGCCGCCGAGGACCGAGGCAGGTCTCGAGGGTGGGGAGGTTCCGGCCCAGGAAGGAGTCTGGACCGAAGGTGGTGCCAGGCCCCTCGGGCCTTCAGGTGCCAGCCCCCCAGCTCTCCTGAGGGGACAGCCGCCTCCTGTCCTTCCCGGGGGAAGCCCACGGCCCCCAAAGATGCAGGCCCAGCACCCATTCCAGGAGCTCCCACGTGGGAGGTGGCCCTGCTGCAACATCTTACCTTCGGGGCCACCAGGCTGTATGGGGCCTTTGCTACCTGTGCCTGGGGCCAGTGTGACAAGGGTGAAGGGAGCCCTGGACTGGGCAGCACAGTGGCCCTGCCAGCGCCTACTGTTGAGTGGCTCGGTGCCTGGGCGGTGGCTGGAGTGACGCTTGGCCATCTCTGGGTGGGAGCCAGCCCTCCGTGCGGGCATCCTCCCTTGGGTGCACCGCATATCTGGCTTCCAGCCCTTGTGGGAATCCTAAGATTTAGGCCTGTAGGAGCAGAAAGCCCTAGAGGCGGAGTCTCATTCAGTGTGGGCAGCTGAGGCCCTGTGACACAGCCAGGCCTCCCCACTGGCCACTCGGGGGCAATTCTTGTGCACACTCATGGGTGGGCACCTGGCCCACCTGGCTGTCCTCCCAGCTGCCCCATCAGAAGGGGGGTGAGGGGTGGGCGAGGGGCTTCCCGTGAAGGCAGCTCCCTGCAGCAGGGGGCATGGACCACGAGGGCTTGGGGACTCTGGACTCCTGAGCCTCCCTCCTTCCCGTCCCGCCAGTCCCGTTCCTGTCTCCTCCAGGTGTTCGTGGTGGAGTTCCTGGGCAGGAGGCTCCTGCTGCTCCTGGGGTTCACCGTGTGCTTCGTAGCCTGCTGCGTGCTCACAGCCGCGCTGGCCCTGCAGGTAAGCAGAGCCCAGAGCTGCGCCGACCCTGCCTGGGAAAGGGGCCAGTGCCATCTCCCCATCCCCCTTCCCCCTGTGCCCTCAGCCCTTATGAAAGGCAAAGGGATCAACAGGAATTGGTTTCAGCAGATACGATCAGCCGGAGGTCTGGGGGCCATGTGTCCCCCACCAGCAGCCTGCAGTCCACTTTCAGCTGATGCTCCAGTGGCTCGCTCGGGTGCACTGCTGCACAAGGAGCCAGTGCCATCCTTTGCCACTGGGGCAGATTGGCTGCCTCCCTGGGGACCAGGTTCCTGAAGTTCCCATCCCAGCTTGTCTTTGCGTTGCCGGGTGTGAGTCGGCTCCATTTTCTCTCCACAGGACACGATCACCTGGATGCCTTACGTCAGCATCGTCTGTGTCATCTCCTACGTCATAGGACATGCCCTTGGGCCCAGTATGTACCCACAGCTGGCTTCGTGGTTTCACTGCACCATCAGCCCCAGAAGCTCCGGACTTGAGCTCCTTAGAGAGGCTCCAGGGAGGGCCAAACTCAGCCGAAACGGCTTCTCCCCCTCCTCCTGTTGCAGAGGGGTTGGGCGGCGTAATTAGAGTTTAGAAAGCAGGACAGCAAGGGCATAGTGGACACATGCCGATCTGTGCACCTGGCAGAGTGGGCCTCGCGGCAGTCACTGGCCACTTAGCGGGACATCACAGGCTGTCCTCTCTGTGACACATGCTTGTAAACTGCCATGTGCCTCCTCTCCTGCATGTGCAGGGGCTGCGGACCCTCTGTGGGCCTGCTCCGCCTTCAGGGAAGACACCTCTCCTCCCTTCCCCCAAGGTCCCATCCCGGCGCTGCTCATCACCGAGATCTTCCTGCAGTCCTCCCGGCCGGCCGCCTTCATGGTGGGGGGCAGCGTCCACTGGCTCTGCAACTTCACCGTGGGCCTGGTCTTCCCATTCATCCAAGTGAGTAGGTCCTGGGGCTCCAAATTCACAAAATCCCCCAGCAGCGCAGCGAAACTCTGTTTGCAAACCCTTCCCATGCGGCCTCGCCTGCCTTTTTTCTCGCAGAAGGGCCTCGGCGCCTACAGCTTCATCATCTTTGCTGTGATATGTCTCCTCACCACCATCTACACCTTCATGATTGTCCCCGAGACCAAGGCCAAGACATTCATTGAGATCAATAAGATTTTCACCAAGATGAACAAGGTGTCAAGCACCTACCCAGAAAAGGAGGAACTGAGAGTCTTTCCACCTGTCGTTACAGAACTGTAGCTCAGGGGAGAGGAGCCTGTCTAGTGGCTCTGTGCAGGGCTTCCCCTCTGGCCTTTTTTCCCCGACTTCTAGTTGTCTGAATATCCAGAAATAAGACAAGCTAGTGTCAAACGCCATCCTCCTCTCTGGCCTATCCCTGCCCAGAGGGGACTATCCAAAGGGCTTCTGTGCTATCCTGAGAGCCGGGCTGGCCTGTCACCGGCCCTGAGTCAAGTGAACAGCTGTCCCTCAACCCTGCCGGGCTGGCCATCGTGTGGCTCCTGGTAACACAGCTTTTATAACAAAGATAGTTACTATGGTGGCAAGAAAGAAGGAATCAGATTTTTCCAGAGAAACTAACTCTTCTCTGTGGCCCCCACGGGTGCTCTGAGAGCCATGGGCATTTGTTTAGAGCTGAATTCTTCCTCTGATCAGATCTTGCTCCAAAAATACTTGTCTTGGAAGGTGTGATGTCAAACATAGGGACATCCAGAAAGCTGAAGTACAGGTCCCTGTGGAGACATTAACTGAGTCAGAATTATTAATCATAAATTATATTGTTAGTGGACAATGGACTTGCTTCTGTATAGCCAATAAAACAAACCTGATCACTTTTCACCAAGATGTGCCTTTTCTGTGTGAGCAGGTGGAAGGCAGGCGAGGGTTTCCCGCTGCTCCAGGCCGTTTGACTGCACTGGGTGTCGCTCCTTGAAGGCAGGGCCTTGGCCAGCTTTGCTTCTCCCTGGATGCCCAGGGCCTGGAACAGGGACTGGTGTGGGGGAGGCACTCAGATAATGTCTGCTGAAGGAGGAAGCAAAGTGAGAGATGAGGGGGTCACAAAGCTGAGAGTTTTTAAATTTAAGATTGGGGACATTTCTGCATGTCCTCAGGTGTGTAGTGAGTATTGAGGGGTCCTGAAGGTGAGACTGGGGGAGGGAGGAAGGGAGGAGGAGCCGGTGCCCTGCACAAATATCACAGAGCTGAAGGCTTTTCTCAGAGACGTGAATAAAGGGGCGTGTGTGTGTGTGTGTGTGTGTGTGTGTGTAAAGAGGGTATGTACGAAAATATGGAGAAAACCTTGAGGTGTGGAAAGGAGACTGCCAAATGGCCTGTGGCAGGATTTGACATCTCCTGGGAGTTGGGGGACAGAGGCTGGGGCTGGGCAGGCAGCAGTGGGAGCCGGGAGCATCTTCTGTGGGTGTGGAACGGGGGTTCCACCGGCAATGAGTTAAACAACTCTCAAGAGTAGTGAGGACCCAGAGGAAGTAAATAGCATAATGTGTGGTTGAGCCATCCCTGACCTGCAGCAGGGATCTGCAGTGTGGAAGGGCACAGACGCAGCTAGAGATGAAGCTGTCTCTGCTGAGTGGGGGGGTCAGAGCCCTGAAGTCAAGGGGCCCATGCCCTGTTATGAACTCAGCTCACACTGACAACAGGCCCTTAAACACCGGGTGGAGGCACGGGGCACAGGGGTCCTGATTCTGGACATTACTCCCTGGCCTCAAACCTTGGTTCTGCCACTTTGTAATTGTGCAGCTTGGGGAAGTTACTTACCTTTTCTGAACCTCAGTTTCCTCTTCTGTTAAATGGAATTAATAATAAATGTCTCCTGTGGATGTTGTGAGAATTAAATGTTTATAGTGTTTAGATCAGTGGTATGGATTGAGTACTCTCAGCTGTAAGTGCTTGGGAATGAGCATTACTCTTGGGGACAAACCAGCCCATGGGTACAATACAGCAAGAAACCACTGTACATATATACTGGGAATGAACGATTAAGTAACTGGATGGCAGACGGTGGGGCCAGCTCTCACTGTCGCAGTGGAAGGTTACAGATAAGCAAGGAGAGGGAGTCTAGAATGATCCATGTGGCAGCAGATTAGGTGTGGAGGCCTTGGTATGAAGCCACATGCAGCTTCATATAGACAGATGACTACATGTAGAAACATTTACAGGTGCGCATGCATACGTGGGCTGGTGACATACAGCAAGAGGAAAGGCCTGGGAGCCCAGAAGAGAGGTGAGGAATTAGAAAAGACAAGTCAGTTTTCTCCAGCTGGGGAAGACAGCAGTGGGAAGGTGCAGAGCAGACGTCGCAGGTGAGAGCACAGAGAGAGGCGGAGGCATCTGGGGGAACTCCAGGAGTTGGGTCTGAAAGCGCAGCCAGGAGGTGTGGGGGCTGTACTGGGTCCCGAGGGTCCTTGTGAATGAAGCTGAGTCTGACCTTG
The DNA here is from genome assembly GCF_000696425.1 of Galeopterus variegatus. Lineage (NCBI taxonomy): Eukaryota > Metazoa > Chordata > Mammalia > Dermoptera > Cynocephalidae > Galeopterus > Galeopterus variegatus. Next base: position 423,233 of record NW_007727150.1, on the reverse strand, counting down.
ATCGTCAAGACAATCCTGGCATTATGTGATCCCTGGGTTTCAGGGAATGCCTGGCAGGAATGAGGAGGGGGTGGACCTGGGTAGGGAGAGCAGCTGGTAAGAAGCACTGAGGGCCCAGCAAAGTCAGCAGCGGCAGGACCGAATAGGAGGGAGCCCTCAGAGAGTGGCGCAGTGGGGTTTGGGGACAGCTCGGCTGTCAGAGGTGAGGGGTCGGCATCTCTGCCAGGTTTCTAACGCGGGCTGATGGTGAATGGTTTGGGGAGGTGGGTGGCAGGTTTTGGGAGAAGATCGTATAATTTGGGGGCATGTTGAGGTAGAGGAGCTCATGGGACATGCAAAGAGTGTCTAGGAAGAAGTTGGCTGTGTGGCTGAGCTCAGGAGAGCAGGGATGTAGATTTGGGGAAACAACACCTATTTGTTAGCACCTACTATGTGCCGGGCACTGTCCCGGGTGCTGGGGCTACAGCAGTGAAGAAAACCATGTCCTGGAGTGAGGTGCAATAAAGAAAAATAGAGTGGCATAAGGGTGGCAGGTGGGAGAGCTGCTATTTTCTGGGGAAGTCTCAGAAGGCTCCCTGAACGGAGAAAGGGAGCCAGCCCCGAAAGACGGGTGGGACTGGCCAAGGGGACAGCAGATGCAAACGTCTCGAAGTGGGAAGGGCTGGACCCGGTTCAGGAGTGACATGATGGGAGGCAAGTGGCGCTGGAGCAGAAAGGGAGATGGGAAGGAGGTAGGAGGTACTGTCTGGACACGTAGCAGGCTACCAAGGGGATTTGGGATTTTATTCTGAATGTGACAGGAAGCCACTGGCTGATTTGAGCCAGAGCATCCGGATCTGATTTGCAATTAGAGAATCATTCCAGCTGCCTGGAGAAGAGTCTGGGCAAGCCCAAGAGGAAGCAAAGGGATCAAATCCTTTCCCAAAGATCTGAGAACAGGTTAAAGCCCCAAGTGTGCACAAGACGGCCCCGGCTATACAGACAGAGGATCACAGGTGGGAGGTGGGACACTGTCCAATAAGGGGCACAGAGAAGCTGGCATCGAAGACTGAGCTGCCAGCTCTGCTGTTTGCTGGGACCAGAAAGGAGTGTCCATCAGATTCAATGCCTCGGTGACCTCAGGGAGAGCAGTTTGCGGGGAGTGAGGGCAAGGACCCCAAAACGGCGGCAGAAAAGAAAGGGTTGGAACCGCGACTGTCATCTCCTCTTTCCTGCCTTTGCCATTCCATCCGAATGTGTTGTATCCCTTACGTTGCACATACATGTGCGTAGCTTACACAAAATAAATACACAGAGAGTGGAGGTTTGCAGTCACAGTTTTCTTACTGATGGGGAGGCACAATTCAAAAAGTTTGGAGACCACTGTGGGCCAAGCTGGCTGCAAAGATAAGTGAAGGCCGAGGAGAAATTAGCGTGGGGAGAATTAAAAGATGTCGAAAGATGGGTGACTGAGGGGAAAACACAAACTGTTTCCCCTGCTCTCACAGCAGAAGCACACCAATGCAGAAGACAGCCATCCGTGACCAAAGTGTGGGATTTCTCCCGCTCAGCAAGCAAGCAAACCAGTTCTGCAGCGCACACCAGCTGGGCGTCCTGCAGCTCAAATCCAGAGATAGTGTCAGATCCCACAGGTCTGGGGCTCAGTCCCACAAGACTGCCCCCTACCTCAGATGCCATTTGCAAGCTACAGCTTGTTTTGCCTGTGCCTCTGACCAACTGGCTATAAATTGGGGTTCCCACAACCCCCTCCATGGGTTTGATTAATTTGCTGAGCATCTCACAGAACTCAGGGAAGCATATTTACTGGTTTCTTATAAAGGGTATTACAAAGGATACAGACAGATGCATGGGGCGAGGTACCCGGGGAAGGGACCCAGAGCTTCCATGCCCTCCCTGGGCACGCCACCCTTCAGGAACCTCCACATGTTCAGCTATCTGGAAGCTCCCTGAACCCTGTGCTCTTTGGTTTTTATGGAAGTTTTATTATGTAGGCACGATTGATTAAATCCTAGGACAGTCCTGATTAACTTGACCTTCAGCCCCTCTTCATTCCCTGGAGGTTGGGGGTTGGGACTCAAAGTCCTAGCTTGGTCTTTCCTGTGACCAGTCCCCATCCTGAAGCTACCCAGGGGCTCCCAGCCATGACTCAACTCGTTAGCATGCAAAAGACTCTTATCACTTTGGAGATTCTGAGGATTTTAGGAGTTTTGTGCCAGGAAAGGAACAGGAACATAGATGAAGACCAAACACATACTGTGTTTAAAAATATCACAGTGCGTTTCTCAGATGAGGTCAAGGTCAGGGCAGTTAGCAAGGACAGGATGGAGGTGAGGGGGGCTACGGACCATTTGTTCACTGCTGGATCCACAGTGGCTGGCACATGGTAGGGGCTCATTAAGTGTTTTTTGAATGAATGAGTCTCGGCAGGGAGGATTTTAAATGGGGACGGCAGAGCAGGAAAGAGCAGAACTGGGGAGGGGCTTCTGGCCCTATGGGGACATGAGGACACGAGCATAACCCGAATTAGGCAGTTGGGAAGCAGGTTTGGCCAGTGGTTTCCGCACTTCCAGATTTCACAGACCAAAATTTGCTTCACTCACATCGGGGCTGCGTACTTTTTATTTTGCAAATAAGAACGTTAAAAAAATGTATCTCCCATCAACAATCGAAAGGAGAAAAAGATATTTTAAAAGAAAAGGTACATCCTATCTAGGAAGGATGTAATCACAGAATAAATTTCAGTCCTTAAATTGAAAAGCTTTTTCTTTGTGAAACCCTCAGTCCATTGCCCTGCATTCTGGAGTTGCTTACCCACTGGGAGAGAAACGTCAGGAACAGGGCGGGGCCGCACCCTAGTTCTGGAAGGTCCAGTCTAGGACAGCAGTGAGCAGCCTTTCTGTCCTCGGTCTGCCTTCTCCAGGGCTGCTCCTCAGCCCCTGGAGGAAGGACGAGGAGGCAGGTATTACAAAGGATACCTGGAGTGCGAGGTGGCCCCTGACACCCCCTGTGCACAGGTTTCCTGCCATGAGCATTTCCTCCTCTGTCCTGTGCAGTTCCTCAGCCGGGGGATGGATGCTGGTGCAGGGCTGCCCTTGTCTCCCCACATCCTGCTTGGCCCAAGGCATGGAAGGGACCCTAACATTCCGTCTTCAAGGAAGACACGCACCACAGGGGCCTCCTCACACTCCTGAAAGCAAAATGGTCTCCAGAGCCATCTGGGAAGATTCGGCCAGGGTTCTTGCTCTCGCCGGGTGTCCGAGTCCATTTTGTGCTATTACAGTAGAGTTCCACAAACTGAGTAATTTATAAACAATAGAAGTTTATCTGACTCACAGTTCCACAGCCCAAGACTGAGGAGCTGCATCTGGACAGGGCCTTCTTGCTGTATCATAACATGGAGGAAGGCTTCACATGGGCGAGACAGCCCGAGAGAGGGGGCTGAGCTCATCCTTTTTACTGACCCCACACTCCCACAATTACAGCCTTAATCTATTCATGAGGGCAGAGCCCTCGTGACCTAATCACCTGTTAAAGGCCCCACCTCTCAACCCTGTCGCATTGGGGATTAAGTTTCCAACACATGAACTTTGGGAGACACATTCAAACCACAGCACCAGGTCTGCTCAAACCCAGCACAATCTGACTCGGAAATATGACCTCAATATGTGCCGCTAGTGTTTTGCAAAGAATATAGTCTTCATCAGGTCATACTAACTGATTTTCCTTGAACGGATACCCAAGACATCTACCCCACCTCACCTACTCTTCATACATAAAAAAAATTTTATTTGTTTTTTTGGTGTCTGGCCAATATGGGGATCCAAACCCTTGACCTTGGTGTTACAACATCACACTCTAACCAACTGAGCTAACTTGCCAGCCCCCAAAATAAAAATTTTTTTAAAAGAATCTTCAAAACACACACACATACACACACACACACAACGAACCCACATGCAAAAAGGAACCACGGAGCAACAGGAATGGACTGAATGGAAAATCATTGTGTCTAGTTTGGGGTCTGCTATGAGCATGTTGTTAACCTTCTGGGCAGCTTCAATGCCTGGGAGAGAGCTTGACACTTGTTGGCACGTAATAAACGTTGAAAAAATGAAGCGAAATGGTTTCCAAGGAGAAGGTCAACCGTGAGCTGAGCCTTCAAGAATGGGTGGGATTTGTGTAGGAATGGAGGATAAGGTGTTTTGGAGTGTAGCAGAGGAGGGAGCATCATGAATCAGGAACATTCATTCATTCGTTCAACAAATGTTTATTGAGCACCTACTACGTGCCAGGCAGTGGATCTAATGGATTTAATGTTGAAAAACACAAGTAAACCAATGCTTAAGGTCCATTATGACAATAGCCAGGGTTAAGTGTTAGAAGTGCCAGGCGAGGGGTGGGGTTGCTTTAGAGAGGGCAGTCCTAGGGAAGACCCCCCCAAAGAGGTGACATTTGACCTGAGACCTGGGGGAAGAGTGCTCTAAGCAGAAGGAACAGCAGGAAGGAGCTTGGTTTTGCCATCAGCTTGACTTTCTTGCTGTGGCTGACTCAGAGAAAGGAGGAGACATACAGAGTTTGATCAGTATCATCAGAACACGTCCGAGCAAGCTGACCTGGCCGCTCACCGAAAGAAGAAAGAACCAACCACCTGATAAAGCTGAAAGATCCGGGGACGAGCATTACAGTGTCTTTAGAAGCAAACTGGAAGATGATTGTGGCTGGCAGAATAATGGTCTCCCCAATACAGGTGTGTCTATCTCTTAAATTCCCAGAACCTGCAAATATGCTGAGTTACGTGGAAAAGGGTAGTTACAATTATAGATACGGATCCCTGTACCAGCCAGCAGCCAAAAAAAAAAAAGATCACAGGTGGAATTAAGCTTGCTGATCAGATGACCCTGAGATGGGAGATTCTCCTGGGTTATCCTGGGGGTCTCTGATATTATCACAGGGAAAAGGGAGAACCAGAGAGATGGCAACATGAGAAAGGCTCAGTGTGGCGTTGCTGGCTTTGGAGATGGAGGAAGGGACAAGAGCCGAGAAATGCAGGAGGCTTCCAGAAGCTGGATTCTCCCTGCCCCCCCCCCCCCGCTCCAGAGCCTCCAGAAAGGAAGGCAGCTCACCAGCACCTTGAGTTTAGCCCAGTGAGACCATGTTGAACTTCTGACCTCCAGAGCCATAAGATAATGCATGTGTGTTGTGTTAAGCTGCTAAGTTGGTGGTAATTGGTTACAGCAGTAGAAAACTAGTTGAGATTTTGGTAGTGGGAAGTGGGGTTCTCCTGTAACACCTAAATATCCCAAAATATGGAAATGGCTTTAGCATTGGGCAATGGGAAGAGGTTGGAAGAACTTCAAGAAGCGTGATAGAAAAACCTGGATTGCCTTGAAAACACTGTTGGTGGAAATACGGATGGTGACGACTCTGCAGGTGAGGACTCCGAAGGAACAGGGCACAGCAGAGAAACATGTGTTCCCTTAGCGAATACCTAAGTGGTCAGGAGGGGACTGTTAGGAGAAATGGGGGCTCACACTCTCTTATTCCTGGGGTGTCCTGCACACTACTGTCCTTGGGCAAACACAATTTTATCCACATGCACTAGTATATTCTGTTACACTTCCCCCTGTGTAACAGAGATGTAAAAAAGAATCACGAGAATACTCCAAGCATTATGTATGCATTGAGAGGCCCGAAAGGACTGCACTTCAGTAATTTCCCCATCAGGAGGAGAAAGCTGAATGTGACAGCTGCGATTCAAAGTTAGCTTATCGGGCCGGCCTGGTGGTGCACTGCTACAGTGCGCCGCTTGGGAAGGGCGGCGGCGCTCCCGCCGAGGGTTCGGATCCCACATACAGACCGGCCGCTCACTGGCTGAGCGAGGTGCAGGAGCAACACCGAGGGTTGCGATCCCGTTGCCGGTCCCGGTCCAGTACGGGCGCAACACTGAGGGTTGCAATCCGATGCCGGTCACGAAAAAAGACAAAAAAAAAAAAAAAAACAAAGTTAGCTTATCCATTTTATTGTAAAGGCAAGGAAGTTTCACAAGAAAATTCAGTTGATTTAATCATTACAAAGAACACAAGGTTATGGGCAGAATTATGGCTAAGTATAGTTTTAACAAATGGAAACTAGTAACATCAGTGAAATAAACAAAGTGACGCTCCATAATGCAATTTGTAAAAGGTTAAGTTGATCCACCAACAAAAGCTTGTTCTTAGCAAACAACTGTCTTTTCCTACAGCAATTTCCTTAGTATTTTTACACAACAATCAAGCAACTTTGTTAACATATTAATCAGTAGGTCAACCAAGGACATGTCCTTGAGCCAGCAATTTTGTGTGTTACAATTCCTTATCTACAACAGAGACTTTAGCTTGGGGAAAGTTTCCTGTCTTTTGCAAGCTTAACATTTCCATATATAATTTTTAAAAGTTAGCTTCTACCTGAAACTACAGGGCTTTGGAAGCTAGGCCCTGTGAAATACATTTGCTTTGTTAATGTTAGTACACTCCACAGTATTCTGCTCTGGTCATTTCACATAAAGTTCATGTTAATGGAAAACGTGTTAATGTTTCCATGTTCCTACATAATTTTCATAATTATTTTTTGAAACAGCAGCTGGGTATCAGTTAACTTGCTATAATTTATTAAGTCATTCCCAGTTTTTTAAATTTTGTAATGCTAGTAGAGATGATTCTGAAATGAGCACCTTTATTCAAGATTTTATGAACTTATTTCACACTACTAAGTTAACTAGATATGATAAAAACGCATTTCTTTAAAAGTGTTTAGTTTGCTCTTTCCCCAAAATGGCCAACTAGTCTAAATGCAGAAGAGGAATCGTATGTGGAGAAATAACAAGGAGAAGCATCCTAGATCCAGGCCACAGCCTGACTTGGCTTCCAAAACTCCTCATTTCTGGGAACAAATGTCAGACAATGTTTTTTCCCTCCTTGGTGCAACTGGGCAGCTTCTGGTCTGGGCTTGACGGATACAAAGAAGAAATTCATGCTGTGCATGATTGTGCGCTGGCAAACCACGAATGCATATCTTATCAACGTATCCAAGGAGAATTCGCTCCTGGAAAGAATTGACCGGGTCCAAAGGGCAAAAGGGTCTTAAGGCCAGGCAGGCTCAGGGCACAGACAGCAAGTCCTACAGGTGGCCATTGCAGAGCAGGTCTCAGTGTCACTTGGGAAGTAGGGCACATTGTTCTCCCACCCAAACAAGGATGGAGAACAAAGAGGCAAAAATCCCTCTGTCCACCCCACCCCAGGAGGGGGCAAGTACCAAGTCCAGAAAACTGTCACTGTCCCTGTCCCAGGTGTGGGGACCTGTAGAGGGAGGCGAAGGCCTAGAAGGAGGGGGTCACCTTTCCTGGGGGTTCACCAGCCCTGGGAAAGCAGAATGGAGAAGGAGCAATCCCCAAACTCCGCAGCTCAGACATGAGCATGGCAGTGTCGGGTCTGGCTCTAGTGAGTGTTGGGAGACTGGACGACATACCACCCCCCTCCAACGCCTGCCTCCCACTTGTTTCCCTACCCTTAAGGGCAAAGGAGATGTGGCCTCTGCAGAATGCCCAAATCCTGCCCTCCTCTATCTGGCTGGTACTGGGTGTGCAGGGAACAGGCAGGCAGAGGAGAGGGGGTGGTCTTAGGCTCTGGCTCTGGGCCAACTGGTTTCTCGGAGCTCTGGGGGGCAGGCACAGACCCCGCCCCAGTTCTGCCACACCCTCTTCAGACTTTGGCCCTTGGGCCAGCTCCCCTCTGAGCTGCCCTGGGTGTTGTGGTAGCCATGGAAACCCGTTACCATGAGCTCAGGGGTTGCCTTGGCATATGAGTTTCTGTTGCTTATAACACAATACTTGAAACTGGGTAATTTATAAGGAAACAATGTTTGTTGCTTACAGTTTCAGAGGCTGGGAAGTCCACAGTCCAGGGAACACATCTGGTGAGGTGATTCCACAGCCACGCAGGGTGTCCACATGGCAGAGTGGCAGAGCAGAGAGAGACTCTCACACACTCTCCTCTCAAAGCCCCCAGAGCCATGCCCCTGACCACCATTATTAATCCATTCAGTATGGCCCGGTCCTACAATCTAATCACCTCTTCAAGGCCCCACCTTTCAGTTACCACAATAGGGTTCCCCTCCCTCAACAGTTACGGTGGGGATTAAGCCTCACTGACTTTGGGGGGCCATTCAGTCCACTGCACTTGGTTTTCCTAAGTGTCTGTTCTGGAGCCAAAGGTAAGCTGCTGTGTCCTCCAGGGCCTCTGTCTGTGGCTCCCTCTGTCTGGAATGTTCTTTTCCCAGATACTCGCATGGCTACCCCATCTCATGGTCTCAGGCCTCATCTCAAATGGCACTTTTCAGAGACGTCTTCTCTATGCACCCAACAGAAAGTGGCCCCTCGTCCCCCATTGGTTTCTATCCCATCCATCATCACCCAGTTTTTTTGTCCTCATAGAATTATCACTGTTTGGAATTGTTGTATTTGTCATTTTGTCCTTTCACTAGAAAGTAAGCTTCATAAGCTGGGCCTTTCCCCTGAAGCATCCGCTACTTCATATTTCATCTCCGGCATGGAACAGGGCCAGGCACAATGGATGTGTTCAAATATGTCTTCCAAGGGGGGGGGGTATGAATGTATGCACAGGAACAGGAAATGATGTCATCCACGCCCCCAGAAGCCTCGGATCCTTGAGGGACCCCGGCCTTGGGCTGCCTTCTCCAACCAGCCAACTCCTGCTCCTTCCCTGGGCACAATCTGGGCTCCCCTAACTCCTACTTCTGGTCCAAGGTGCAGGGAAGTGAAGGCCACTTCTGGAGATCCCAAGGACCAACGACTAACCCCATAGTGTCCCTGACCTTGGTCCTCATCTCCCACAGCAGCTTCAGCCCACACTGGTGCTGGCAACACTCAGCGGCAGCCTTTGGCTCGGCCTTCCAGTATGGCTACAACATCACTGTGGTCAACACGCCACACAAGGTGGGCCAGTGGGCAGCCCAGCAGGGCCCGAGGGGTGGGGGGCAGCTGCCATCATCCTCTGCAGAGGTCACCATCTTCCCCTAGTACTCAACTGGATGCCCAGCTCTGGAGACTGGGGATGACTAGAGGTATTTCTCCTAGGAATGTCACCCTTTCCGGGCACATTGGACACTGGGGAGACCTGGAATCCCTGCTCAGTCTCTTTCAGCCTCAGCCCCACTGGCCTCACCCTGGGAAGGCACCTGTAGATGGCAAAGAGAATGAGGTCAAGGATGGACCCTGTAGCATTTAGGACTTGAGATTGGGATGAGGGAAAGCCAAAGAAAAAGAGGAGAGACTGTTGTCAGGTGGGGGAGAAGCTGAAATCAGAACGTCCCCAAGGTCTAGTAAAGAATGTGAGTCAAGAGAGAAGGGACAGGCTGAGCTGATGAGTCCAGATGAGGACTGAGAACTGACCACGGATTTGACCTTATGGAGGGCATAATGACCTTGACAAGGGCAGCTGAGGTGACGTCTGAAGACAAAAGCTTGACTGGAGTGAGTTCATGGGAGAAGAGGTGGAAAAGGCAGAAATGGCCAAGACTTTATGAGGCAGTTTTGCTGTACAGGAAAGCCAAAAATGATGCTTAGTGCAGGCAGATCAGGGGGTCAAGTTAGGTTTTTATAGGGTGGAGGCATGTTTGTGTTCTGACAGGAAGGATGCACAGACAGGAAAAGGACAATCACGCGGGACAGACAGGACAATAGCAGGCAGGACATTCCTGAAGGGGCAGAGGGGACAGGACCCATATCTCAGGTGGTGCAGGTAGAGTTACCATTCATTTGGGGATGTGAGTTCTGCTGTATTTTTTATTTTTTAATTTTTTTATTTTTTTCATTAAATTTTTATTTTGTCAAACTGCTGTATTTTTTAAAATCAATGTCATTAATTTATAGCTACTGCTTTAGAGGAGGTACTACTGTAGTTTCTCGGGGCACATATTAATATACTTATAAACACATATTAACATGTACACATACATATATGTGTGTGTATACATTAAATATGTGTGCATTCCACATATGTACATATATTAGTATATTTATTACCATTGATGGAATATCTATTCTAAGTTAAGCAATCACATCCCATTTAATGCTCACAGATTCTCTCTGAGATATATATTATTTCCATAACTGATGAAGAAATTAAGGTTTGCAGAGGTTATATAATTTGCCCAAAGTCACACAATTAGTAAGCATATTTCCTTTGTTGCCTCTGGAAGAGTAAAGCTTTAAAAAAGTGAATTTTTTTTTTTTTTAAAAGATGACCGGTAAAGGGATCTTAACCCTTGACTTGGTGTTGTCAGCACCACACTCACCCAGTGAGCTGACCGGCCATCCCTATGTGGGATCCGAACCCGGGGCCTTGGTGTTATCAGCACCACACTCTCCCGAGTGAGCCACGGGCCAGCCCAAAAGTGATTTTTTTAACAGTAAATTTCTAACCATTGTTTTGTGGGCAATCTGGTTCCTAATCTCAATCCATCAGACAGTAGGTTTTTTTATTTTCAGGTAACAGCAGAGAATCAAAATTTTCAATTGTGTCCTAGGGGTACTGGCAGTAACATCATTCTGTGCAATGACAGTCGGCGACTGAGAACACTATGTCATCATTTGTCATGAATTGCACAATATTCTTGGCTGTGACCGGGGCATCATTTTCCAGGTCTTGAAATCATTTTATAACGAAACCTATTTTGAGCGACACGGAACATTCATGGATGAGAAAGTCATGCTGCTTCTGTGGTCTTGCACTGTATCCATGTTTCCTCTGGGTGGCTTGTTGGGGTCATTGCTTGTTGGCCTGCTGATTGATAAGTGTGGCAGGTAAACAGGTGTACTTCTCTCACTTGAAGTTCACATGAGTAAACCACACTGTGTCTTGGCAATTGTGCACATGGTAGGAGATCGTGTGACCCCCAAAACCCAAAATCCAGAGATCTGAATCCAGTCTCCACTTTGCCACAGACATCACGACCCTAAAGCTAGTCCCTGAATTTCTCTGGGATTTCTTTCCTAGTCGGCTGCACAGGAAAAGCATTCCCTCCCATCCTACCTCAGAGCTGGTGCAGACTTTGAGATCAAAGTTCCTGACGGTGCTCAGCTTAGTGCCCTGTAGGCACTTCTTGCAGGTGTTCGGTAAATGCTTGCTGACTGGGTTTCATCCCAGGGTCAGGCGACCCATGCTCCAAGTTCTGACAGCTTCAGCCTCTCCCTGAACAGCCTGTCAGAGCCTGCTGCTCTGAGGTCTGGGGTTCACACTAGTCACTCCACGTGCCACTGTCTCGTATCTTGCTTGCAAATGAAGAATGGGTCTTTGTACTTTGCTTGGCTCACGTGGATTTGCTAATCTTCCAGCCTAAGCCCAGGTGCTGCAAAGACCTGACTCCACAGATGGGGAAGGATGCACAAGGTTCCCAGGAAGGAGAAGGGTGAGCCAAGGTCTCAGGGCGAGGCATGGTGGCATTCCGTTGGTCAGACCCCACTCATTTGGAATTCACCGTTTACACTTGGACTCGATGTGCCAAGTTAGGTAGTTTGTAGACGTGAGTAGAAAGCCTTCTAATGAAAACTAATTTTTAAGGAAACTCAGCAATTCAGTTTTTATGCATAAAATAAAAGTTTGCCAGTTGAAAATTAATGACCTATTTATTACTGCAGATCCATGGGACCTCTTGTAAATACTTGATTAACAATTCATTTGCCATACTTCATGCACTTGAATGAAAAATTTCAATGTATTGTGGTTATGCCATAATTCAGGCTTTTTTGCAATTCAGCATGTGCTGTTCTCAGTTGTACCAAGAGTGATTGGACTATTCTAGAAGCCCAGGCTTGGAGTCCATCTCCTTGTCTGAACCCCACCATCACAGAAGTTTGGGGGTGAAGAAACCTCAAAGACTGTCTTATCACCACCCTCATTTTGCAGACGAGGAGCCTCAGCCCAGGAACTGCGGTGGAGCCAGCCTTGTCCAGTGGGGTCCCCTTTATAACTTGTAGTTTTTTCAGCCTTGGAAGGGATCCCAGAGATCCCTAGTCCAACTCCGACCCCACATTTCCACTCCGCTTTGCTCAGTGGAGGCTCTCTGCAGTGAATCTGCCCTCTGCAACAGATCTCTTCCTGGGCCCTCAAGCCTTTCCATACATCCTTTGATATCTGAGTGGAGGCTGCTGTGCCTCCACAGCTCTGGCATTCTGTGAGCCTGCAGACTTAGTGGATGCCACCAAGGCTTCCAGCTGGTATCGTCTGAGGCAGCAGGTCCAGCAGCACCTGGGGACAATTTAGACACGGCTGGAGCACTGAGCAGCATCCCAATGTGGCTCTGGGCACTGAGCCTCTGGAGAGCACCTTAGGCCAGTTCCCAGAAACTCTGGGCCTGTGAAGGGAGGGGCAGCCTCTAAGATGTCTGAAATACCTTCAAGGTCTTTCTTCCAGTCTCTTCATGATCCTTTCCCTCTTCTAGCAGACAGTTGCTGGGCTACACCCTTGGTTTTCTCTCCTGAACACACTTCTTTACTCTTTACATGGTCAGGCTGAGAGTTTTCCAATTTGTTACCCTCTGCTTCCCTTTTAATTGTAAATTTTGGCTTTACATCATGCCTCTCCTGCCATAATTCAGCACGAGCTGTTAGAAGTAGCCATACCACTGCCTAAATGATCTGTTGCTTAGAAATTTCTTCCAACAAATATCCTAGTTCATCCCTCTTAAGTTCTGTATTCCATAAAGCCCTAAAGCATGGCCACAATCCAGCTAGGTTCTTTGCCAGTTCATAACAAGGGTGACATTTGCTCCAATTTCCAATGAATTCCTCTTCAATTTCATCTGAGACATCCTCAGAGTGGCCTTTACTATCCATATTTCTATCAACATTCTGGTCACCACCACTTGACCAATCTCTAATAAGTTTCAAGCTTTCCCTAGTACTCTTGTCTTCTAAACCCCCATTGGAATCTAGGCTTTATACAGCCTGATTCTCCACATTCCTTCAGCTTCTGCCCATCACCCAGTTCCAAAGCTGCTTCCACATTTTCAGAAATTTGTTATAAGCAAAACCCCATGAGTATCAATTTTTTGTATTAGTCCATTTTCTGTTGCTGATAACAGAATACCTGAAATTGGGTAATTCATAAAAAACACAATTTATTTCTTACAGTTTTAGAAGCTGAGAAGTCTAAGGCCCAAGAGGCATGTCTGATAAGCGCCTTCTTCTTTGTTATCAGCAACATAAAACAGACCAATATACTCCCCTACTCTACCCCACCCCCGCTGACCCCAAATCTTTCTTCCTGGGACTTCTGCTGACTCTTCTTATCTGTCTTAGCTCAGCTGCTATAACAAAATACCATAGACTGGGTGGCTTAAGCAAGAGACATCTATTTCTCAAAGTCATGGAGTCCAAAATCAATTTGCCAGCAAATTCAGGCTCTGGCGAGGGCTCTCTTCCTGGCTTGCAGACAGCCTTCTGGCTGCGTCCTCACGTGGCAGAGAAAGAGAGAGATCTCTTGCCTATCTCTTTATGAAGGCACTAATCCCAACACGAGGGCTCCTACCTCATGACCTATTCACCTCTCAGAGGTTCCACCTCCTTATATCATTACATTGGGAGTGAGGGTTTCAACATATTAATTTGGGGGACACAATTCAGTACACAGCTCCATCCATCACCCTTTTCAGGCACATTCCCAGCACCTCTGCCATGACCAGCCTGGAGATTATGAGTTGGTATCAGGAGAACCTCTGCCCTTCCTGTCCCCCTGCCCTCTGTTCCCTGCTGTTGTTGCAGAAAGGGAACTCTGCTGATCAATAACGTCTTCACCATCGTCCCCTCCATCCTGATGGGAATCAGCAAAGCAGCCAAGGCTTTTGAGCTGATCATCTTTTCTTGAGTGATGCTGGGAGTCTGTGCAGGTATCTGGAGTGATAGCTGAAGCCTCAGGCCCAGGCTCAGGCTCACCTGTCAGGGGAAGGGTCTCTGAGACATATGTGCCCAGCACCATTGGTCAAGGTGAAAGGCGAGGGTGGATGAAACATCTTGCTGGCCCCATCTGCCTCTTTTTTCTTTCAGGGCATCCTCCTGTCTCTATTCCCAAGCCCTTGCAAACCTCATGTTTTCTAGTCCCTTCCTTTTAACAAAATCGTCTATCAGGGAAGGATCTTTAGAGAGACACTTTTACGGGCCGGCCCCGTGGCTGACTCGGGAGAGTGCGGCGCTGGTAGTGCCGCGGCTGCGGATTCAGATCCTCTATAGGGATGGCCGGTGCACTCACTGGCTGTGTGGTGCAGACCACATCGTGCCGAGGGTTGCAATCCCCTTACCAGTCGAAAAAATTTTTTAAAAGAATACACTTTTACTTTGAAGTATAAATAACCTATAATATTTTATAAGGTTTCTTCCAAGTAGGATGTATAGATTAAACTGAGGATAAGGGGCTTCAAGCAAAAGGAATACAGAATTTGGTTTCTCAGTCAGCAGGCAAGGAAGGTTTTGTAACAATAGTGGTTTCTCCTACTAAAAAAAGAAAAAGTTACACAAGTAATCTGTGCTTTAGAAAAACCAGAAGTTAAATTAAAGCAAAAGAGTTATCTTTAAGTCCCATCGTTTGGAGACAGGCCAGACTCTTCTCTGTAGCAAGTTTCTCAGTCAGCAGGCAAGGAAGGTTTTGTAACAATAGTGGTTTCTCCTACTAAAAAAAGGAAAAGTTACACAAGTAATCTGTGCTTTAGAAAAACCAGAAGTTAAATTAAAGCAAAAGAGTTATCTTTAAGTCCCATCGTTCGGAGACAGGCCAGACTCTTCTCTGTAGCAAGTGGCTGAGCCCAGCAGGTAGGAAGGAAAGGGTATCCCCAAGCCCTGGTGATATCTTCATGGGGGGAATGAGGATTCTGGAAGGATTTTGTTGTAAATTCAAACTAAACAGTCAAGATTGGCCTGTTTCCAGCTCCACGTAGGGGGTGACACCACGGAGCAGCTCAGGGATTATGAGATGGAACCAAATTAAATCCCAGGCTCTCGTTTCACAGGAGGCCAGTGCTAGTCTTCACTAAGTTTTGCTTTTTGCTCTCCGGGCATCTCCTACAGTGCTCTTCCCATGTACCTGGGAGAACTGGCTCCCAAGAACCTAAGGGGCACATTAGCACCAATGACTGAGGTTTTCGTCATCTTTGGAGTCTTTCTAGCACAGATCTTCAGCCTCCAGGCCATCCTGGGCCACCCTACAGGTAACCAGCAGCACACAGAGGCCAGAGGGGAAAGAGATGGAGCCACGGGCAGGCTGAGTCCAGCCATGCGCTCAGCCATGCCAATGTTACTGATGGACCAAGTCAGATGATGTCTCAGGGGTGACCTTGGGTTGGGCAATGTGCAGCTTGGTAGATACAGGTGACCATACCAAGGGCCGTTTTGGCAAGTGATGGGAACAAAGCGTGTTTGGGAATAAGAGGAGAGAAGTTGGAGACAAGCAGTGTAGACACCCTTAGGAGTTTTGCTGTATGGAAAAGGAGAGAAGTTGGGTGGTAGCTGGATGGGGAAGTGGGGTCAACAGAAGAGGTTTTTCAAGCTGGGAAAAATCCCAGCATATTTGGCTGCTATGGGGACAGTTCGGCAGGGTGCAATGGATGCGGGGGTGGCAGGTATGCAGCCACCATTGCTGTTAGGTGACGGATGTGGCACTTGAAGACATTTCCTTCTGGCGGCTTCTGTTTTCTCAGTGAAATAGGAGGCAAGGTCATTGCCTGAGCATGGTGGAGGTTTAGGAGAGAGGAGAAGGTGTGAAACAGCCATGGAGGGCGGTGGCAAAGAGAGAGGACCAGCAAATGTGACCTGAAGACAGGCCAGCGTTAAAGGCCCCGTGAACACAGTGGGGTTTTTTCATAGACATTTCAGATGACCCAAGTTCTCACACGTTTCTTAAAGGGTGGGTCTATGTCTTGGTATTCTCCACAGTGCCTTGAAGAGCATCAGAGACTCAGAGACTCAGCACCTGTGGGTGCTCTATGAATAATCACTAGTGATAATGATTCCCAAACAGCCCCGGTGTCATTGAACATTCAGCACTAACTAGAGAGGCGTCAGCGGGAGGGGATCCGAACGGACGCCTTGCCGGACTGATGCACAGCGTGTGGTATCTCTGTCACCCCTCACCACTCTTATCTAGTACTTTATTATCAGTATTATTGGTGTTATCTTACTCTCACGAGAAAGCTGAGTCTCAGAGAGGTTAAGTAACTGGTCCGATTCACATCCTATCTAGCAGGGGTGGGAGGTGGCGGGTGCGGACCCTGTTCCCTTAATCGCATCTCAGTACCGCCTCTGTAACCCACACCTTCCGGAGGGAGCTCACACAGGCACGGCAGTGCATCCCTCCCCTGCCCAACCCCAGCCTCTAGGAAGCTAGAGATTATGCCATTTCCAGCCATAAAATTATGAACAAGATGTGGCTTCACGTTCTCAGAGGCTCAAATTTTAAATCATATCCTATTCCTAAGGAAATCAATGCATCTCCTGCAAAATAATTAATCACACATTTTTTCAATTACAGTTTTCTCTATTTTTAACATAGAGCCACATCTTGGCAAGAACTAGGTCCCCACAGTCCTTAGTTGTGCCAAAGGCAAAACTACAACAAATTTAGTTTAAAGGTCTGTTCACGACTCTAGAATTGGGCAGCCGTCAGAACCGTAACGGATTCAGAAAACTCTGGGACTGCAATGTGGTCAGACCACGTTTATGGACAAAAACCAGAAGTGAGTTACACAGACAGCTTAGGTGGCTGCATCTCAGTGTTTTGCCATCTTTGAGTCAGCGGCCGCCTGCGATTGGCTGAAGCTCAGCTGTTCTGATTGACCGACTCAGCCACTTGCTACGGGAGCATTCTCCTAAGTGAGGCTGTAGTTAGCCTACGTAGCAAGCCGGGTTGCAGTTCGGTATGTAAGGGCTCAAGTATAAAGGCATCCCCAGGATTAAACTTAATTTAATGATTCTCCTCTTTTGGTTACACTCTCACCAAAACTTAGGTCATCAATGCTACTCTCAGTCAACCTCTTGAATTTTTGGACTCAGCATATCATTCATAGGTTACAGTGTCTTGTTATTATGCATTTCTTGAAGTTTTTGTCATTTCTGCCAGTGAGAGCACTTACCATTCAGCAGATGTCTGCATGTAGACACTTAAGACTTTGAGAGCATATAGCACACCAGAGGGACTATCACGATGACTATCAGGAGAATAATACCAAAAGACCGAAGTGTGCTCCTTAACAAAAGCTTCCATGAACTAAACCAATCTAAATCAAACAAACCAAAGCTCAGGCAATATAGACAGTTTAATAGTGTTGAATAGTATTTAATAGTATTCAAGTCCAATTGGTCATAGTCTTTGTTTGGGGTTTGGTGGCAATTAAGGAGTATAGCTCAAAATAAGTGTTCATCGATGGATGGCTGCATAAGAAAAATGTGGTG
>NW_007727150.1:404439-405183 GCF_000696425.1 Galeopterus variegatus | reverse complement strand
GATGACTATCAGGAGAATAATACCAAAAGACCGAAGTGTGCTCCTTAACAAAAGCTTCCATGAACTAAACCAATCTAAATCAAACAAACCAAAGCTCAGGCAATATAGACAGTTTAATAGTGTTGAATAGTATTTAATAGTATTCAAGTCCAATTGGTCATAGTCTTTGTTTGGGGTTTGGTGGCAATTAAGGAGTATAGCTCAAAATAAGTGTTCATCGATGGATGGCTGCATAAGAAAAATGTGGTGTATATGCACAATGGAATACTACTCTGCCATAAAAAAGAATGAAATTCTGCCATTCTCAGCAATATGGATGAACTTAGAGAAAATTATGTTAAGTGAAGTTAGCCAGGCACAGAAAGAAATACCACATGTCCTCACTCCTAAGTGGAAGCTAAAAAAATAAACAAATAAAAAAAGGAAGAAAAGAAAGATACATCAATCATAATAATTCATTGAACTTTCTAAAGGAGAGAACAGAACTGAGGCCACCAGAGGTGGGAAAGGGAGAGGTAGGGTTAGTGAGAAAGTGGTAAAGGGCCACAAAAAATGATTACATTGTGTAATGTTGGATGTACTAATTATCCTGGTTTGAGCATCACATATTGCACGCGGCTGTTGATATTCAATGTTGTACCCCACAGATATGTACAATCAATTATGTTTCTATTTTTTAAAAAGGAAAAAAAAAGGGCCGGCCCGGTGGCGCACTGCTACAGTGCGCCGCTTGGGAAGTGTGGT
>NW_007727150.1:403886-404335 GCF_000696425.1 Galeopterus variegatus | reverse complement strand
AGTCATTGTAACCTGGACACCCACTAAAAGAAATTTTGCATTAGCCCACACACCCAGCAATTGCTCTGGTTTCTTATCAGAGCATAAACCTTTGCTAAAGACATCCACAGATTATGGTCCTATAAATTTTCCTGCAAGGAAAGGGAAAGGATTAAAATGGCAAGAAATAGGAAAAACAGGAAAAAAGACAGGGTTTTCATGATGGCAGAGAAGTCTTGATCCATGATTCTGGGAAAGTCGTCTATGTCTAAGATGTCATCTGCTTGTGAGTAAAAACTTCCATAGTCAGCTTTACCTTAACGTCTGCAACAGGAGAACAGTTCTGAGGGTCTAAAGGAGCCGTTTTAAGTTGTGAGATGTGGACCCAGAGCCATGAAGCTTTACTGTAGTGTGGGTGACGAGAACAACTTGACATGATCCCTTTCAAAAGGGTTCCAGAGCAGTCTTTC
>NW_007727150.1:401781-402913 GCF_000696425.1 Galeopterus variegatus | reverse complement strand
AGAAATGTATGACCTGAGGTTCTGATTGTCTTCCTAGGATTATGGGTTTGACAAACCAAACATTGATTATAAATGATTTTTTTTTTTAAAGATGACCAGTAAGGGGATCTTAACCCTTGACTTGGTGTTGTCAGCACCACGCTCTCCCAAGTGAGCCAACCGGCCATCCCTATACAGGGATCCGAACCCGTGGCCTTGGTGTTGTCAGCACCACACTCTCCCGAGTGAGCCACGGGCCGGCCCTATAATGATTTTTGCAATTTAAGAATTTGCCATACCAATTTCTAAAAACAATGTGTACCATTTTGTCTACTCCATGAGGAGTTAGGCAGTACAGAATTTTTAGTAACATAACTTTAAGGACTCAGGGAGTAACAGGTGGCTATCCAGGCTGTCCATGAGTCCATGCTTAACATTGGATTTATATCCTCTTAAATACCAACTTTGTTTTTCCAATTCAGGTGCATAGCTCTGTTTATTAAACAGGCTAACATAGGCAATTTGACTTGGAGCATTCTTATGGAGTTCATTTAAATTGCATGTCTTAATTTCGGTAGCGGCTGATTTAGCAGGAAAATCTGCCAAGGCATTTCCTTGGTATTCAATTAATTTTTGTTCTGCTGGAAGTTGGGTTAGCAGTTTTATAAGCCAAATCAGTTTATTATTAGAGTTCTGGGAATTATAAAATCTTAAAGTTATTAGAAATCTGTACTTGTCAGAATTCTTTCTATGAAACTCCTTAAAGATGAAGCACTTCAGGCTTACAGTTGCTCAGTTGTACCAGAGTAAACAACCATCTGTGAATGACAAGACTTGGAAGAGTCGTACTCAAGATCTGATGACCGCTCATTACAATGATGACAGAATTGACAAGGAAACTTGGTTATTTCTGTTACATGCAACATTTTCACAGAATAAGCAAAATAACTGCTAACATATTAGATTTCTAGGAATCTCGTACAAGTTTTGGAATAGTAATGTCGACATGCCCATAAATATAACCTAAAGAAGGTTTATCATTATTTACTATTTTACGATGTTCCATGTGTAATTTAATATATTAAATAAGCTCAATTACTTTAATATGTATATTTAAAACATCCAGGGGCCATTCTGGAATGTCCCAAAATTA
>NW_007727150.1:388159-401140 GCF_000696425.1 Galeopterus variegatus | reverse complement strand
GGTCAGTAAAAAAGACAAAAAGGAAAAAAAATAGTTATTCATTTAATGAAAATGATCATTAAAGTCTTCAAAGTCAAATACAGAAAGTGATATAGTTGTAGAAAAAATCTTAGCTCTTTAATAGACAGGACTTGATTTTCTTAAATAATCAAAGACCTAATAAAGACAACACGAAGCACAGGAAATTATCTTGATGAAACACAGAATCTTTGTTTCTCAGGCCAATTACCTACAAGGTAAAGAAAAACCCTGTTAAAAGCACAACAAATTCTAGGAAAACCTTAACACAGGGAACCAAATTCTAGTTTAGCATCATTGTAGTTTTGATATCAGTACTCAATTTTTAGTAAAACTTATAAATAGATCCCTTCAAATGTCAGCCAGCTTGATCACACACAAAATTTCTTTCACAAAATTCACCTTCCACAAACCTACAACTTTCTTATAGCCCTTCATTTTTTCCCCCTATACTTTGCCTTTTCTCATTTTTGAACAACCAGTCGTTCCACGTTAGGACAAAATTACCCTTTTTTCCTTTAGCAAAACACATCTGCCACACCTGATAGCTTTACTTACCAGAAACACGTCTTTCTTTCCTCACATACAGAGCTTTATCCCTTGCTAATTTCTAGATTTATTATATTAATTTCAAGTTTCTGAAAATGGATTTATAAAACTATTACAAGTTTATTTAAAAACTATTATGCCATTGACCCTCACCTAATTTACTTGTTCTTAACAATTACACTTGAATTGTTCATAAAACTAAGCTAGCCATTTCAGGAAATACCACCCTATAATATGAATATTGGTATACTGATTACTTTGAGTTGAAAGCATTTGAAAAACAACAAAATACAAAAGCTTTCTGAGTTCCCCCCTCTGCGTAAAGAAGGATCCTACAAAAGGAACTCGATTGTTGTCAATCTTCTGAAGAGAGGAGGCCTGAAGTCCACCACAGACAGACAGACAGACCCCATCACAAGCCATCATCTATTCTTCCAAGGGTTCATTTATCTTTCACCAAAACCATCTCCTCTAAGGACATTTTCTTCACCCCCTGATCACTTTCCCCATCCTAGCAGGGGAGTTAAGGGACCCTTGCTCTTTTCTTGACTGACCTGCCTAATTATTGCCCTAAGCAATTATTAGCAAGGTTGCTCATTGCAATCAGAGTTTAGCCCAAATACCACCACTCTCTGAGGCAAAGAAGGGCATTAGTAGGAAGTCTCCTTAAGAAAAAATAGTCAAAGGTGAGCCTTGTTGTATAGATTTAAGTCTTTGCCTTCTTCATTGAAAAACCTCCAGTGATTTAAAGTGCAAAGAGGGGGAAACCCCCACAAATGGAGACTTCCCCTATAAATGTAAGTTTCTTTTCTTTTTTTTTCTGTTTGGTGGCTGGCTGGTGACAGGGATTGAACCCTGTACCTCAGTATTAGCAACACCATGCTCTAACCAACTGAGCTAACTAGCCAGCCCAAGTTTCTTTTTTTGAAAAAATTTCTTAAAATAACTTGAAATAATAAATTCAGAATAGCCAGAAGAGGATAGAAAGTTAGAAAAAAGGGGCAAAGTTGTAAGTCAATGTAAAAATTTTTTCTCATCAGTTAGTCACTTAAGTTTTACACCTGTCTTTTGTAAAGAGTTTTTTTAAAAGAGGCAATAAAAACATTTTTTAAAAAAATCTTTTTAGAGGCTCTGCATATTAATAAGCATCCCTGGGTGGGCCTAATTTGAGAACACTCATTTTTAAATGCATTTCTTAAAGTGTTATATTATCCATATAGAATATTCTTTGGCCATTACAATTCTAATTATCATTAGTAAGATTTTTGCCATTTTCATAAATATTTGCAGCTTCTGGGCCTAGCATGCATATAGAGGAAGGCATACCTGGAAGGTGGAGTACTCAGTTCTTTAAAAATTAAGGATCTCATGGGCCGGCCCGGTGGCGCACTGCTACAGTGCGCCGCTTGGGAGCAAGGCAGTGCTCCCGCCGAGGGTTCGGATCCCACATACAGACCGGTTCCCGCTCACTGGCTGAGCGAGGTGCGGGAGCAACACCGAGGGTTGCGATCCCGTTGCTGGTCCCGGTCCGGTACGGGCGCAACACTGAGGGTTGCGATCCGTTGCTGGACACGAAAAAAGACAAAAAAAAAAAAAAAATTAAGGATCTCATCTTTACATTGTTTCTTGGAAACACCATTGGGTTGGGTCATATGATGTTGTCACAGTGCACCTGGTGGCATGAACATTTTCTTGAGAATAGCAGGTACTACCCCATTCTATGTCCAGCTTATCCTCTCGTGGTAGTTTTATTTCTTGGTCATGGGTCACTCTAATAGCTCTTAAGTGCCCAAACCGTGCCCACCCGTCGCATTGTGGCTTTAGCTCTAAGATCCCCTTGACCAACTTAACCAATGATTTTCCAGTCAGACATCTGAGCCCTTCATACCAGACCCAGCCCTGTTTCTGCTGTGACTTACACTCTTGCCAGTGACTCGTCAGCCACCACAAATCCCCTAAGGTTATAAGCTCTGTCACAGCACAGACTAACCCTTGGTACCCATCCCAAGGTTATGCACTTTCTCACATCACTAACTAACCCTGGATTCAAAAGCCAAAAAGGATGAGGGCTTACTGCAAACAGAGCAGAGTCCAACCCAAGAAAAACTCACCCACATCTTTCATGGCTCTGTGAGAAAGATGGGGGACCTCCAAAGGGGTCAGTGGTGCTTTTCCTACATCCCTCAAGGGGTCTTGGGAGTCATCAGCAATGTCCTTTGGGCCCCCATGTTCAGGTGCCAACACTATCAAAAGACAAAATTGCAACAGATTTAGTTTAAAGATCTTAATTACATTTTGTAAGGAAAATTGAAATAGCAATGGTCAGGATCCCTCAGATGTTCAGAATCTTGCCAAGCCTGTTTAACATAAATATGCACATATGCACCCTGGTGTCCCTTAGTTAGTGTCTGATTCACACCCAGGTGTCCTGGGTTATTGGACTTAAGTATAAAGGACAAACGAGTCTGATCCACTGTGCTCTGGGGATGCCCCGGGAGGCCACCAGTGTGGCTGCTGCTAACTTCCTGAGCTTGCATCTGAATGAAACATTAATTTTTACCTAGGGCTCCCAGGATCTTTT
Organism: Galeopterus variegatus; assembly: GCF_000696425.1. Classification (NCBI taxonomy): domain Eukaryota; kingdom Metazoa; phylum Chordata; class Mammalia; order Dermoptera; family Cynocephalidae; genus Galeopterus; species Galeopterus variegatus. The sequence continues at coordinate 397,992 of NW_007727150.1, read as the reverse complement.
TTCCTGTCACCTAGCTCATGGACCTGCATGTGAGGGGTTAGCGATCCACCCTGCACAACGGGTTCGAAGGGTCTGAGCTCTAGCCTGACACATTTTATGCACAATTCTAGAATTAGGCAGCCCTCAGAACCAGAGCAGGTTCAAAGAGCACCAGGACTGCAACGTGGTCACACATTTATGGACAGAAAATGGAAGTGACCTACAGAGACACCTTCATTGGTTCCATCTCAGTGTTTTGCCATCTTTGAGTCAGCGGCCGCCTGCATGGGCTGAAGCTCAGCTGCCTGATTGACTGACCCAGCACGTGTCACAGGAGCCTTCTCCTAGGTGAGGCTTTGGTTAGTCTAGCAGCAAGCCGGGCTGTGGTTCATCAGGTAAGGACTCACAGATGGAGGCATCCTCGGGCTTAAACTTAACAGTATCCTGGAGGGAGGGAACACCACGGGCAAGTGACCCTCTAAGAAGAGTCAGGACGTGGTGACAGGTCGGCGAGGGACGCTCCGAGCCCCAGGGGTCCCACGGCCGGTCTGCTCTCGAGTGCCTGGTGTGGGTTCCTTCTCTTGGCACTCAAGGGGGCCCCGGCGCTGCTGCAGCTCCTGTCGCTGCCCTCTTCCCCGAGAGTCCCCGCTACACCCGGATTCAGAAAGGGGACGAAGCCACTGCCTGTCGAGGTACTGAAGTCACCGCTGCTCTTCCAAAGCTCTTCCCACCCCTGCACGTTCCTGCCTCCCTCAGGGTCTGTGTGGAGGCCCCGGCTGCTCTGGGGTGGGGTCCGGCAGGGGACATTGTCAGGGTTGGAGTGACGGCAGATCAGGGTTGAGAGTTGAAAGCCTGAGTGGGGTGGGGGCGGGTGGCGGCAATAGGGTGACAGCCACAGTGCTGGTGACCTGGTTGGGGTTCAGTGAGAGACAGTGGGCAGCCCGTGGGTGGGGGTGGGCCACGTGGGTGGGGAGTGGTTCCCTGTCTTCCTGAAGCCTGGGGCACCTCTGTGGCAGCTGCGTGGCCGCGGGGACCTGGAGGCCGAGGTGGAGGACGTGCAGGCGGAGGAGGTGCCCAACCTGTTCACGTGCCAGCCCCTGTGCTGGCAGCTCGTCTCCATCGTTGTGCTCATGTCGGGGCAGCCGCTGTCTGGGATCAACGCGGTGGCAGGGCAGGGGCTCTGTCCCCTCCAGCCTTCCTGATCGATGGAGGCCGTGTCGGTTTAGCCAAACATGCATGGAAGCATCAGGCAGAGCGTTTGCACTGATACCGCGTGCTGAGCCCAGTTCTGCGGGGACAGGAGCTGCAGACCCCACTCAGGCTGCTTCGTTTGCACGTAGCAAGACACCCCTAGAAACAGCTTGAGCAAAACCAGACGCAGTTTACAGAAACAGACGGCTCCACCAATGAGGGCCAGCAGGGCGGCAGGGCCCCAGGAACAGCCCGAAGCGGTGACAGTGTCAGGGAGCAGCCTCGGAAGTTCCTTCTGTCTCCCAACTCTACCTCTCCCCACCGGCTGCTTTATTTTTCTCTTGCTGCAGGACAGTTTTCTTGCTTCTGTCCCCTAGAGAGAGTGTCCCCTGCGGTAGCACTTTCCCCTCTGCAGAGCCCAGGGGCATGAACCGGAGTCTACTGGACCCAGTCGCAGGTTCCAGGGGACGGCTGTGAGTTGATCCAGCCTGGACCACAAGGCTGCCTTGGACTCACTCAGTTGTCACGTTCTTTGAAATTTGACTTTCTGTGAATGTGGTATCTATTGATGGAAGGAAGGAAAGGGCAGAGATCTGGAAAAAATGGGGGTCACTCTGGAAATGTTGGAGGTTGGGTGGGTAACCCAGCTGGCACTCAAGGGAAGTGTCAGGAAGAGGTGGCTTTGGATCGCCAAGGATTCATGGATTTTTAACAAGTTATTTGGGGAGGAGTAGACAGCCCAGGTGGGAGCCACCAAATGCAGAGAAGCTCATGTGCTTTTCAGAAGTGCTGTTGTGTCAACATCCTTGGGGCTGGGTCAGAAGACAAGCTGAAGTTGGTGTTGGCTTGGCCCAAAATAAGAGACAAGAAGTCATTCTGTGGAGCCTGAGCTCATGGAATAACCGAGAGAGAGAGAGAGAGAGAGAGAGAGAGAGCGCTCTCAGAAGCCCTGCGGTCCAGCTCCCATACTGCAGGTGCAGAACCTGAGGCTCAGAGAGGTGCAGAGCCGGGCTCCACCCTGTTGTCCTGGCCATAGCTCTCATTCCCACTGCCCGCTGCCTCTTTCCTGTCCAAGGGACCTCAGCCCAGGCTTTCAGGACTCTTGGTTGCTTGAGTTGAGAAGCTTAAGCCAGTGTTCTGGTCTTTGGGTCTGTCCACAACCCTGTGTCTTCGTTTTAGATCAACTACTACGCAGACACCATCTACACGTCCGCTGGCGTGGAGGCCACTGGCTCCCAGTATGTAACGGTGGGAGCTGGCGTGGTCAACATAGTGATGACCGTCATCTCGGTGAGTGAGCTGGAAGCATCCTTTTTGCTGGAGGGTCTCGGAGCAGATGCCCTAGGCAAACAGGAGCCCCACAGAGTCAGCTGGGAGCTGATGGCCCTGGCCCTGGGGTCATGGACTTTGGGATGTGCACCATACTTCCTACTTGTGTGACCTTGACCAGGCTACTCAAAATGCCTTCAAATCCAAGTTTCTTCCTTTGTAAAATGGTTAGGGTGATTAATTTTTGTCGGTGCAATACTGTTATTTCAGAACTTAGTATCTAAAATCTGAGCCACTTATATGTTATACAAGTCTTCAAAAAGTTCATAGAAGAATTTGTATTATCTATAATTCAGTTTTTCCATGAATTTTTTGAAGTACTCTCATATACACTGTTATATATGCTGCATTATATATACACAATACATGCATGTACGTATACATAATACATGTGCGTGATGTATATCCTGTGTTAAAAGAGGTGACTCAACAAAGGTGCACTCACTCACAAGGTCAGACCATCGTGATATTCCTTTCCCCAGAACATTTCCAACTTCTGATTATTTTGACTCCCATTTCTTGCATTTTTAAGAAAGTTATGTGTTACTTATTGAACATTTTATTTATTTATTATTTTATTTTATTTATTTATTTTTTTTCCTTTTTGTCTTTTTTTCGTGACCGGCAACGGATCGCAACCCTCAGTGTCGCGCCCGTACCAGACCGGGACCGGCAACGGGATCGCAACCCTCGGTGTTGCGCCTGCACCTCGCTCAGCCAGTGAGCGGCTGGTCTGTATGTGGGATCCGAACCCTCAGCGGGAGCGCCGCTGTGCTTCCCAAGCGGCGCACTGTAGCAGTGCGCCACCGGGCCGGCCCTTATTGAACATTTTAAGGAAAGTTATGTGTTACTTATTTGTATTTTCTCCATAGCTGGCTTAAACCTCAATCAACTCTCAGAGGATTTAGAATGGCAGGAGGGAGAAGTTAAGGAAAACAGCAGGAAGGATGACAGAGTTAAGGGGAAAGGAGGCAGGTCCCCAGGCCCAATCCTTGCCCCCTTGGTCCTGCTGGCTGCCCTTGCGTCTGTCCCCTCCCATCTTTATTCCTCTGGGGCAGGATGCCCAGAACCGTCCTCCTCTGGGATAAATGGTCCTACCTGAGACCTTCTCTCCCATCGTCCTACTTGGAGAAACCCAAGCCGGAAAGATGGGCTTTCTCTCTCTCGCTGGAGGAACAGCATCTAAGCACCGGGCATAGATGATGAAGTTGACCTTCTCTCTCTTTTTTTCTTCAGTATTGAGATTGTCATTTTGCTCCCGTCTGGCCCTCACTGAATAACCCTGATCGCAGGGTTGTTGAGAGGACCAGAAGTAACTGGGGTCAAGTGACTGGGCCGGGCACCGAGCTGGCCGGTAGGGCTGGAGTGGAAAAGGACATGGGATCGGAAGTTGAAGGAAGGAAGGAATGCTAGTCAGAAGGAGCACGGCTCAAACTTGGACTATGCAAGAAGGAGCTGGCTGGGGGGGTGCATGTCCATACATGGAAGGGGGGGTGTGAATGGGAGATGTGAGGCCAGATTCCAAATGGCCTCGATGTCAGTTGGAGCACAGGGAACGGGAGGGGGCTATCTTTAAATGCAGGCTTTATTATTATTTGGGAATGGTGAGCCCAGAAGATCAGGAGAAAACTCCTATTAAAAAATTGTTAGTCACAGTTCCCAAGAGGGGGAGGCACACCATGCCATGGGGGCCACGCGGGGAAGCACCAGGGTTGGTCAGGAGGCACAGGGGTCAAGGGGCAGGTGTGAGCAAGAGCCTTTACTGTGGTTTCCATAGAAGGGAACGGGGGAGGCGGGGAGAGCAGGCTTAAGATTGGCTGGTTTCAGTCATGTCAGCAGGCTCCGGGGCACAGGGGCTGTCCCTGGCTGTCTGGTACCTGGGGTGAGTAGGGCAGGTGTACAGTGGCCCAGAGTGTGAGGGTCCCATAGAGGAGGTGTGTAGGCTGTGAGCCTGGTCGGTTTGCATATACTTGGCGCAGTCCAGCAGCGCGGCGAGGTGTTTGCTGTTTCTAGGAATCGGGTAACGGTGGGAGGGGAAGTCCCTCCGGGCTCAGCAAGGCCCTAAGAGTTCAAAGCTACAAGGGAAAAAACTAGAAAATGTGGTTATTACGATGGGGAGGGTGTACAGAAAGCTGAGACCCCCTGGATCTGCATTCCACGTACAGGCAGTGGGAGAAAGATGGGGGGGGACACCTGAGCAGGGCGGGGAAGGTGGGACCCACAGCTGGACCCACCTGCACACGGGACTCTGGCCACAGGATCTGTGGTCCCAGGCCAGGCGCCTCAGCCCAGACAGCTCTGCCTCTCCCCACAGAACACGGTCCCTGAGCTGTCTTACCTTGGTGTCATCTGTGTCTTCGCCTACATCGCAGGACATTCCACTGGGCCCGGTGAGTACCTGCCCACCTCCCCACCCCCCACAGTCCTTCCTGAGTCTGACACATAGCAGGTGCTCTATAAATACTTGTTAAATGAATGAATGTCCTTGATTCGCCATGCTCCTGGTGTGACTACTCTCCAACCACCTTATCCCCCGCTCCTACACAGACCCCACTCATCATGAAGGCCCAGCTCATAGCCACCAAGCTTCTTGCCTCTGACCCCACCCGCATTCCCAGCCTACATCTGGGCCTTAGCTGCAAAAAAAACTGCTCTGGCAGCAGAGCCCTGAGTTGGAGGAAACACGCTCAGTCATGCACATGTGGAAAGACCCCACTCATCATGAAGGCCCAGCTCATAGCCACCAAGCTTCTTGCCTCTGACCCCACCTGCATTCCCAGCCTACATCTGGGCCTTAGCTGCAAAAAAAACTGCTCTGGCAGCAGAGCCCTGAGCTGGAGGAAACACGCTCAGTCTTGCACATGTGGAGACCGATGTTTCAGGTATAATCAGATGCCCGATGTACTGTTAAGGAGAGAGGAAGAAAGGGATAAACTGAGCTGGCCCCTAGGGCTTAGCACTCCTGCTGCTCCAGCCCCGCAGGTTCTTAGAAAATGATTCACCTTGGAGGAAGCTGGGGAAAGTGTGTAGGAAGGCAGGGAAGGAAGACCGAAATCTCTACCCTCTAGAGCTCAGTAACCCAGCTCTTGTGCAGTAAGGAGAGGTGGCAACGCTGAGGCAGGAGCAGGTGGAGGAAAGGGCTGCAGGTGGCCAGCATCTTCAGTCCAGTTATCACCAGCTTGGCCTGAAGCTCACTGAATGCAACCTGCTAGTTATGACAAAGGGGGCCAGCATGAGAACTGTTCTAGACAGCAAGAGTCTGTGACCCTCTCCTGCCCTGTCACCTCGCACATTCTGATAAGCCAGCCATTTGGACAGATGCGAGTGACTGGACTTGCGGACGTGCAGGTGGGCGTGAGGTGTGCATACGCCTCTCTCCTGCCCGGCCATCCTACTTCCGGCTGCCATGCAGGTGGGTTAGGGGAAAGGTGGCGAGGAAGGAATGGAGAGAGTAGGATCGCTGGACTCCCTGCCCCCAAACTTCCTGACTGTCACTTACAACTGTTTATGATTTTTGTGTTTCTTGCTCCATTGCCTCATGCTGTTGTGCTTAATCCAAAGCCCACATGGGAAGGGGAAACGCTGAACATCACTATGCTTTCCTCAGCCGTCCCAGCTGTGTTACACACAGACGTGTTACGCACAGACATGTCATCTTATTTTATACATAAAGGTAAAAAAAGGCCCAGCTCAGTTCACTTTTTCCTTGACAGCCATTGCAATTCACGCTGATCCATTCAACAATCATTTGTTAAGTGCCAGCCAGTGTCACAGCCAGGCTAGTGCCCCATTGTTCTTCTCTGGCTCCTAGAGGTGCCCAGACTTGGGTGCAATGCCCAACAAGGCAACGAGCCTTTGCAGAGAGGGAGCCTGGGCCAGCCAGAGCCGCTGGGTGCACCTCGGTTCATGTCCAAATGCTCCACATGCTCGCTTTAGCCTCCCACAGCTCACCCAAGGCTCGATTGTCATTGGTCCACCCACAACCTCCAGCTTCAAGGCTTCACCTGGGCTCACCTCTCAGGCAGCCTCTGAGACTCCAGGCTCCCCTCCCCTGTGTGTCTTCCTGAGAATTGAACCTTGTTCCCTATGCCTGGAGAAAAGACACCTCTGACTGCAAAGACTCTAATAACATTCCCTGCAGGATCTTTGTTTAAAAGAACTGTCCATAAACCAAAATAAATGTATTGATCTGTTCAACATGCATTGATGGAATACCTGCCTAGCCTGTGCTGTGAAGGAGACTCACGGTCGTATCTAGGGTATTTAAGAAATGCCATTTTCGACAGGAAGCTTTCCCGGTGCACCTTAAACATGGAGGCAGGCAGGCCTTGGGAGGAAGCACTGGCGGGTATAGGAAACCTGGGTTCCAGGGTGTGCTGCCCCTCACTGCCAGTGTGTCACCTGGAGCAAGCCGCTGTACTCCTAGGCTTTGGGCTCGAAGAACGTGGTGACCAGATGTGCTGGCGGATGGAAGGTCAGATCGTGGACTGAACTGACATTTGAACCGGGTCCTAAAGGACTGCTCAGCTGGACCTGGTGGAGAGGAGGGAGGCCAGACAGACAAACTTCCCTCGCCGGTGCCCCCTTTGGGAAGCAGAGCCCTGAGGAAGAGGCCCCTCCTCGCTGGGTTGCAGGAGTTTTGCCCTTGAGTCAAGGGTGGCTTCATTCTGGGGCTTCGAATTCCTCTGCATGTCCGTCCTCTGAGACTGTGCATTTTCAGCAGGGCCTTATCACCCGTCAGAGCAGGAAGGGAGTGGGGAGCAGAATCTCACTCGTTTTATGTATAAAGCCACAGATACTCATCCAGGGCAGAAACTGACAGTCTATCAGTAGTAGTAAAATTTCGTGAGAGATGGATTTGAGGAAAAAAATGGCTCTAGATACTTTAGACAAGCTCCTCAAGGGGGAGACAATGAAAAATGCTTGGCAAAGAGACTTCCACCCAAGCAAAGGCGGAGCCCGCAGCCTGCCCTTCCCCAGAGCCACCACGCGAGGGCGACGCTGCCCAAGCCCAGGGGCTCACTGAGCTCTGCGCCCTGTCAATCAACTGCCCCAGAATCTCAAAATGACACCAACATAGAGGAAGGACTTTAAAAAAATTCTCAGCGCCTGTGAGGCACCGTGGACTCACTGCCCGTGCTGCTCAGGAAGTTTTCCATCCATTTCATTTCTACAAACCTTCACCAAGCATTGCTGACCTTGAAGAAACAGCAATAGAAATTACATTCTAGGCTCCCCGCCAGATATTGCAAAGTGGACCTTTTCAGCTTCTGACCTCATGGTACCTAGTTTTGTGGGTAAAGGTGGGGTTCCTTTCTGGTTCCCAGTCCCAGCAGGGGCTGCCCCTACAAGTGGGTGAGGCCTTCGAGGGATCTAGGTTTGAGGCTAGGGCAGGTCCTGTCCCGTCAGCCCTTGGGGACCCTCTGTGCCCTTCTCTGCTCCACTCGTCCTGGGCTCTCTGCCCTCCAGGTCCCGTCCCCTCGGTGGTGAGGACCGAGATCTTCCTGCAGTCCTCCTGGCCGGATGCGTTCATGGTGGACGGGGCAGTGCCCTGGCTCTCCAACTTCATTGTGGGCTTCGTGTTCCTGTCCATCCAGGCGAGCCAGGGCCTCTTTCCGCATCTCTGTTCTTCCCTGGCCCACACCTTGTTCCCTTTCTGGGAAGAACATCAGCTAATTCAACACGGTGTGGGGAGGGGGCTCTCAGGCAGTTTCAAGGCTCCATAAATACCCGTGACGTTGCTGTAGCCAAACTCTAAATACACCAGTTTCCCACTTGCCGAAGGGCCAATTACTTAGGGGCCCTGGTCTGCAAAGCTCAAGGTCACTAGAAGGCAAGCGAGAGCCACCGTTCAGGGAGCAGATCCCCCCGCCGCCTGCTGCCTGTTTCTGAAGATGGGCACCCACTCCATGTTGTCAACAGTTAAGGGCCACCGGCCATAAAGTTCCTATGTAGTCAAAAGACTATGGATTCCTTTTTGATATTAGAGCAGACTCCAGTTACCCAGAGATTTTACTTCTCCAGAGTAAAACAAACTGGCCACCAGGAAAGTTCTTTGTGACTCATGAAAGCCCCAACCACAGTCGTCCCTGCCGTGTCTTTGTCCGTCCCCTCCTGTTTTCTTCATCTCTTATTCTAGGAGGGCATTGGGGCCTGCAGTTTCCTCATCTTTGCTGCAATCTGCCTCCGCACGGCTGTCTACCTCTACACAGTGATTCCTCAGACCAAGGGCAGAACATCTGTGGAGATAAAACACATTTTTGCAAAGAGAAACAAGGTGGAGATTCCAGAGAAGACAGAAGAAAACACCGAGGCTGGGCCTCAGGTACCCTCTATGCCTGCCGAGGAAACTTCCTTTTAATGGCTCTGCTTGTCACCCAGGCGCCCACATTCAAGGCTTCCTTCTGCGAAAAAGGGGCAGGAAGGGTAACGGCTCTGAGGCTTTTGTTTTAATGGCTCTGCTTGTCACCCAGGCGCCCACATTCAAGGCTTCCTTCTGCGAAAAAGGGGAAGGAAGGGTAACGGCTCTGAGGCTTTTGTGCCCCCAGTGGCAACTGGAAGACTTTGGGAAGCTTAGTCTCCGGTTTGCTTGAGAAGTGGTTAGTGTCCAAGGCTAACNCAGGAAGGGTAACGGCTCTGAGGCTTTTGTGAAGACTTTGGGAAGCTTAGTCTCCGGTTTGCTTGAGAAGTGGTTAGTGTCCAAGGCTAACCACTGGGAGAAGTGACACAGGGGGACAGGCAGGCAGGTGAGTATCAGTTGCTAGGACTTGGTTCTCTGATTCTACGTTGGCAGCAAAACTTGAAGGATGTATGGATGCATTTTTTTAAAATAAAACTTTCCGAGTTCAGTGATTGACATGCGGACCTGAATTTTAATCAGTATGTTGGTTAGAGAATCAGAGGAGCTGGATTCCGTTGCCTGCCCAGGGAGGTGGCCGCCTCTCCTCAGTCTGTGGCTGTAGATTGCACAGCTAATCCCTGTCAGTGTTGTCAGCTCTGTGCTGTTGAACAAAGGGGCAGCTGAGCACAGAGTAAGACCTGCTCCCAGTTTTAGAAAAACAGTCCCAGGTAAATTCCCTCCCCAGGCTGGGTCCGTTGATGCCTTCCCAACGCTCCTTTCAGCATTCATATACTACATCCTGGCATGACCACGTCCCTTCTCTGCTGACATCCTTGGGGAGCTATCACCCCAGATGATGAGGCACACCACTGGTCTCCTGTCCCCACCCCCTGCACTTCCACACTTCTGTGACTATCGTCCTGGGGTGTGTTCATATGCCCCTCATCCAAATGGTCAAGACCCTACACGGTCTCAAAACTGAGCCTGAATGTGC
>NW_007727150.1:385696-387397 GCF_000696425.1 Galeopterus variegatus | reverse complement strand
TCATTGTCTTTCCTGGTTTCTATGGTCAGGAATTGTCTTAGTCCATTTTTGTGTTCTGTAACAGGATACATGAGACTGAGTAATTTATAAAGAAAAGAGGCTTATTTGGCTTATGATTCTGGGGCAACTTATAAGAGAATACCTGAAACTGGGTAATGTATAAAGAAAAGAAATTCATTTTTTACAGTTTTGGAGGCTGGAAGTCCAAGGTTGAGGAGGTGCATCTGGTGAGGGCCGCCTTCTTGGTAGGGGCTATCTATGGAGTTCTATAGTGACGCACAGTATCACATGGCAAGAGGCTGAGGAAGAGCATCTTAATGTGCACATTTGGTCTCCTTATAAAGCCACCAGTGACAGAAAATGGACTAATACAACCAACCCACATATCTCACTCAGGAATTCCAGGTGTGCACTGTGATTCTTCTCCAAAATGAGGATCCTTCCCTCCTAGGTCACATACCCTAGTAGATAGAGAGGTCTTCTCCAACAGCCTTTCCCATGACCCACAGGTGGGTGTCCCAAAGGGGGAGCCCGGGTCTCATAGCACTGGGTCCAGGTAGTGATTCAAGAGCAAAATAGTGAAGAAGCCACCCACCAGAGTGTCAGCTGAGTGAGCCCAGGGTCATGCCAATATATTTGCTGCTCTCTAGAGTAAAGAAGAAGTAATTGGGTGGCCTTTGTGGCTGGTGTGAGTGCAGAAATATAGTCTGAAGCTGGACAACACTGACTTGTTTCTGCCCAATAGAACACAGCAAGGTATTGTATTCTTATCCTGAATAAGAATACAGGATAAGGAGATAGTGTTATGAATGAGTTTATGTTAACACATTTGATAACTTAGATAAAATGAATAAACTCCTTGAAAGACACACAAAGTACCAAAGCTTACTCAATAAGAAATCAATAAACCGAATAGTCCTAAATCAATTAAAGAAATCAAAACTGTAGTTTAAAAACTTCCCACAAGGGAGAAAACTCCAGGCCCATATGGGTTCACTTGTGAATTCTAACAAATGTTTAAGGAAAAAATAGTACCAATTTGACACAAACTCTTCTAGAAAATAAAAGAGAATGGAATACTTCTCAACTCATTCTATGAAGCCACGATTACTACCTAAACCAGACTAACATTACAAGAAAAATACAGACCAATATCCCTCATGAACACAGATATGAAAATTATTAACCACATCTTAGCAAATAGTATCCAATAATATATTATGAGGATAATATATCCTGACCAAGTAGTGTTTAGCCCAAGAGTGCAAGATTGTCTTAATTCTCCCCAAATTGATCTATTCCAATCAAAGTCAACTCCAGTTAAAATCCCAACAGACCTTTTGAGGGGTAGAAATTGAAAAGCTGATTGTGTAATTTATGTGGGAATGTAAAGAACTTAGAATAACCCAAACAACTTTGAGATAGATGAAGTTGGAGAACTAAAATTACCTAAGGTCAAGACTTGTTATAAAGCTACAGCAATTACAACAGTGTAATATTAACATGACGAGATAAATAGATCAATGGAATACCACAAAGAATCCAGAAATAGACCCTCACATATACAGACACCTGATTTTCAACAAAAGCAATAGAGTTGTGGAAGAATAGTATGTCCAACAAATGTACTGGCAAAGGTTCAGTGAGCTTTAAGACATAACACTTAAAATTACCCAATCAGAACAGGAAAAAAAAAAAAAA
>NW_007727150.1:383395-384926 GCF_000696425.1 Galeopterus variegatus | reverse complement strand
AAAAAAAAAAAAAAGAAAGAAAGAAAAGAAAAGAAAAAGGAATGAAGAAAGCCTGTGGAAATTATTGGGACACCATCAAGAAAACTAACATATGTATAAGAGTTCCTGAAGAAGATGAGAGAAAAAGGCCTAGAAAGCATATTTAAGGAATAGTGCTGAAATTTCTCCAAATCTGGAAAAATACAACAGCTTTCAGATATAGGTAGTGCAGAAGTCACCAATCAAATTCAACACAAAAAGGAATTCCTCAAGGCACATCATAATCAAATTATCAAAAATCAAAACCAAGTATGTCTGGCTGGTTAGCTCACTTAGCTAGAGTGTGGTGCTGATAACACTAAGGTCAGGAATTTGGATCCCTGTACCAGCCAGCCATCAAAAAATAAAAAGAAATTGGAGACAAAAAAAGAATACTGAAAGCAACAAGAGAAAAGAAACATACTCAACAGAGCCTCAGTACAGCTTTCAGTGATTTTCTCAGCAGAAACCCTACTGGCCAGGATCGACTGGGTTGATATATCCAGAGTACTGAAGGGAAAAAAATGCCAACCAGGGATACTGTACTCAACAAAGCTTTCTTCAAACATGAAAACTTTCCTAGACAAACAAAAGCTGAGGGAATTCATCAACACCAGCCCTGTCTCACAAGAAATGCTAAAGGGAGAGGGCTGGCTGGAGCTCATTTGGGAGAGCATGGTGCTGGTAGCACCAAGGTCAAGGGTTCAGATTCCTGTACCAGCCAGCTGCCAAAAAAAATCAGCATTTCTATACACCAATGGCAAACTATCTGAAAAACAAATCAAGAAAGTAATCCCACTTATAATAGCTACTAAAAAAAATTAAACACATAAGAATAAATTTATCCAGGGAGATGAAAGTTCTCTACAATGAAAACTATAAGATATTGATGAAAGAAATTGAAGAAGACACAAATAAATGGAAAAATATTTTGTTAATGTATTGGAAGAATTAATATTGTTAAAATGTCCATACTACCCAAAGCAATAACAGCTTCAACACAATCCCTATCAAAACACCAATGAAATTCTTCACAGAAATAGAAAAGCAATCTTAAAATTTGTACGAAACCACAAAAGACCCCAAATAGCCAAAGCAATCTTGAGCAAAAAGAACAATGCTGGAGGCATTGTACTACCTGACTTTAAAAATATATCATAAAGCTATAGTAACCAAAACAGCATGGTACTAGCACAAAAACAGATACATAGACCAATGGAACAGAAAGACCATGTGTTTACAGCCAACTGATTTTTGAAAAACGTGACAAGAATACACATCGAGGAAAGGACAGACTCTTCCATGAATGGTTCTGGGAAAACTGGATATCCATATGTAGAAGAATGAAACTAGACCCCTATTTCTCACCATGTACAGAAACTAAATCAAAATGAGTTAAACACTTTAAGATGCGGAACTGAAACTACTAGAAGAAAACACAGGGGAAATGCTATGACGTTGGACAGAGCAAGGGTTTTTTTGAATAATACTTCAAAGGCACAGTCACAAAAAC
>NW_007727150.1:372902-383291 GCF_000696425.1 Galeopterus variegatus | reverse complement strand
TTTACAGCCAACTGATTTTTGAAAAATGTGACAAGAATACACATCGAGGAAAGGACAGACTCTTCCATGAATGGTTCTGGGAAAACTGGATATCCATATGTAGAAGAATGAAACTAGACCCCTATTTCTCACCATGTACAGAAACTAAATCAAAATGAGTTAAACACTATAAGATGCGGAACTGAAACTACTAGAAGAAAACACGGGAAATGCTTATGACGTTGGACAGAGCAAGGGTTTTTTTGAATAATACTTCAAAGGCACAGTCACAAAAACAAAAATAGACAAATGGGACTCAATCAAACTAAAAGGCTTCTCCGTAACAAAGGAAACAATCAACAACACTGAAGAGACAACCTTCAGAGTGGGAGAAAGTATTTGCAAACAGGTTAATATCCAATGTATATAAGAAACTCAAAACAACTCAGCAGCAATCATCATTATTATCTGATTTTTAAATGCACAGAAGACCTGAATAGACATTTCCTAAAAGAAGACATTCAAATGGCCAACAAATTTATGAAAAATGCTTTTTTTTTCATCATTTATGAAAAATGCTTATCAATCATCAGGAAAATACAAATTAAAACCATAATAAGATATCACCTGACCATAGTTAGACTTGTTAGTATCAAAAAGACAAAAAATAACAAATGTTGGAAAAAAAAAAATAACAAATGTTGGCCAGGATGTGAGGAAAGGGGAACTCTCATACACTGTTGGTGGGAATGTAAAGTAGGTGGGAAAACGGTACAGAGGTTCATCAAAAAGCTAAAAATAGAACTACCTTATGATCCAGCAATCCTACTACTGGGTATATATCCAAAGGAAATGAAGTTAGTATATTGAGGAGATATGAGCACTGCCATGTTTATTGCAGCACTATTCACAGTAGCTAAGAGATGAAAGCAACTGAACTGTTCGTCAATGGATGAATGAATAAAAAAATGTGGTATGTATACACAGTGGAATACTACTCAACTATAAAAAAAGAATGGAATCCTGTCATTTGTGGCACCGTGAATGAACCTGGAGGACATTATGTTAAGTGAAATAAGCCAGGCACAGAAAGACAAATACTGCAGGATCTCATTTATATGTGGAAGCTAAAAAATTTATTCTCATAGAAAATAGAAACTATAAACATGTGCAGTTTTTTGGTACATCAATTATACCTCAACAAAGCTATTAAAAATATTTTTTAGGGCCAGCCCCATGGCTCACTCGGGAGAGTGCAGCGCTGGTAGCGCCGAGGCTGCGGGTTTGGATCCTATATGGGGGTGACCGGTGTGCTCACTGGCTGAGTGTGGTGCAGACAACACTGTGCTGAGGGTTGCAATCCCCTTACTTTTTAAAGTAGAAAGTAAAATAGTGGTTACCAGAGGCTGGGGAGAGGAAGGGGGAGAGAGGAGATGGGGTGAAGTAGGTCAATGGGTATAAACTAGCAGTTAGATAGGAAGAATAAATTCTGGTGTCCTATTACACAGCAGGGTAACTATAGCTAACTATATTAACAAGCTGGAAAAGGGGATCTTGAACGTTATTACCACAAAGAAATCATAAGTGTTTATGTGATGGATATGCTAACAACCCTGCTCTGATTATTATACAATGTATACATGTATTGAAACATTGCTGTACCTTATAAACATGTGCACTTATTACATGTCAATTATAAACAAATCAAGAAAGATCTTAACCTATAAAACTTCAGCAGTAGAACATGAGAAATAAATCTTTGTGAGCTATGGGAAATCCAAAGACAAGCCACAGAATGACACAAAATATTTGCAAATCATGTATCTGAGAAAGGACTTCTATCTAGATGTATAAATGTATAAAGTATAAAGAGCTCTCAAAACTCAAAAATAAGAAAACAAACAACTCAATTTAAAAATGGGCACAAGATTTGAACAGCTACTTCACTAAAGAAGATATGTGATGGTGAAAAGGCACATGAAAAAATGCTCAACATTATTAGTAATTAGGGAAATGCAAATTAAAACCTCAATGAGATAACATTACACACCTATCAGAATGCCTAAAATTAAAAGTGTTGATAAGGATGGGGAGCCACTGGAACTCTCATACACTGCTGCTAGGAATGTAAAGTGATACAACCACTTTCAAAAACAGTTTGTCAGTCTCTTAAACAGTTAAATGTACACTTACCACATGATTAAGCATTCCACTCCTATGTACTTGCCCAAAGAAATTAAAGCATATGTCTAAGCAAAGACTGGTACACAAATGTTCATAGCAGCTTCATGTGTAATATCCCCAAATTTGGAAACAACACAAAAGTGCATCAAGGTGAAAGAATAAACAAATGGCGGTATATCCATACAATAAAGTTGTACTCAGCAGTCAAAAGATATGAACTATCTCAAAGGAATTATGCTGAGTGAAAGAAGCCAGAACACACACGAATGAGGCTGGACGACATTACGCTACATGTAATAAGTCGGGCACAGATAGATGAATACTGCACGTTCTCACTCTGTGGGAGCTAAAACAGAAGGAGAGAGTAGAACTGTGGTTCCTAGAGACAGGGAAGGGGGCACGGGGAGAGGCTGGTTAATGGATTCAAACTTGCAGCTAGATAGCAAAAATAAGTTCTAGCGGTCTACAGTATTGCTAGGCATCTATAATTAACAGTAATTTATTTTATATCCTAAAATGGGTAGAAGGGAATACCTCAAATGCTTTCATCACAAAGAAATGATAAATTTTTACGATGATGAATATGCTAATTACCCTGATTTGATCATCATAACATTGTATACATATATTGAAATACAACTCTGTACCCCATAATATGTATAATCAATACATGTCAATTAAGAAATAAATTTTTTTAAAAAGAAGCCAGACCCCCCCCAAAAGTATATACTGTATTATTTCAATGATATAAAATTCTAGAAAATGCAAAGTAATCAGCAGTTACAGAAAACAGATCAGTAGTTCCCTGGGGGAACTTTCAGAGGTTGTGGAAATGTTCATTTTTTGATTTTGGTGATAATTCCATGGATGTATACATATATCAAAACATCAAATGGAACATTTTAAATACGAGAAGATATGATTAACAATATTTTTATAATTCACATGAGTAAACCACACTGTGTCTTGGCAATTGTGCACATGGTGGGAGATCGTGTGACCCCCAAAATCCAGAGATCTGAATCCAGTCTCCACTTTGCCACAGACATCACGACCCTAAAGCTAGTCCCTGAATTTCTCTGGGATTTCTTTCCTAGTCGGCTGCACAGGAAAAGCATTCCCTCCCATCCTACCTCAGAGCTGGTGCAGACTTTGAGATCAAAGTTCCTGACGGTGCTCAGCTTAGTGCCCTGTAGGCACTTCTTGCAGGTGTTCGGTAAATGCTTGTTGACTGGGTTTCATCCCAGGGTCAGGCGACCCATGCTCCAAGTTCTGACAGCTTCAGCCTCTCCCTGAACAGCCTGTCAGAGCCTGCTGCTCTGAGCTCTGGGATTCACACTAGTCACTCCACGTGCCACTGTCTCGTATCTTGCTTGCAAATGAAGAATGGGTCTTTGTACTTTGCTTGGCTCACGTGGATTTGCTAACGACAAAAGACAAAAAAAATATATATATATATATATATGGCCAAATGAAAGTTAATGATTTATTTATTAATGCAGAACCCAGAAGACCTCTTCTTGTAAATACTTGATTAATGATGAATTTGCCGTACCTTGTGTATTTGAATGAAGAAAACATTCAATGTATTGTGGTTATGCCATAATTCAGGCTTTTTTGCAATTCAGCATGTGCTCTTCTCAGTTGCACAAAGAGTGTTTGGACTGTTCTAGAAGCCTAGGCTGGACCTCCACCTCCTTGTCGGAGCCCACCGTCGTTGAAGTTTGGCGGTGGAGGAATCTTAAAGGCTGTCTCATCACTGCCCCCATTTTAAAAATAAGGAGCTTCAGCCCAGGAGGTGCGGTGGGGCCAGCCTTGTCCAGTGGGGTCCTGACAGCCCCAAGCCTCCGTGAGGCGAAAGGTTTCCTGGTCCTAAGGAATGGTGAAAGGCAAGGGCCTCAGGGCTGGCTGACTGCTCTGCTAGCAGAGTCTGGGCTCTCAAGGGCAGATGTGACAACCTGCGAGAGAGTGTGGGGCCAGGTGTCCCCAGGCTGGCCCTAACTGCGTGTCAGCTAATTGCCTGGTGAGTCCTCAGTGGAGCTCAGGGGGAGGTATCCAGGGAACTCTCGGAGGCCACTCAGTAGAAGTTTCCTTCAGGAGACACCCCCTTCCCCATCTTCCAGCATCGGAGCCTCCTAGGTTGGAGGACGGGACCATCTCTTAGATACTGCCCCGCCTCTGCATGACATCATGGACTTCAACACTGGAAGGACCTTAGCTGTCTCCTACTCCATGTCTCTGGTAGGAATCACTCAACCTCCCCACGGTTTTCTCGGGTCTCTGCGTGACTGCCTGCACCGACAGGCCACTGGTCCCCTCCCTGGACAGCCCGTTCCAGCACAGACCCTGTCTCTGGTAGGAATCACTCAACCTCCCCACGGTTTTCTCGGGCCTCTGTGTGACTGCCTGCACCGACAGGCCACTGGTCCCCTCCCTGGACAGCCCGTTCCAGCACAGACCCTGGAGCCAGACTGCCCGGCTTCAAAACCTGGCTCTGCCACTTGAGCAAGTTTCTTAACTTCTCTGCCTCATTTTCCAATCTGAAAAATGGAAATAATAATATTTGTATTCACCTGGCAGGACTGTTGAGGAGGTACAATGTTTGGATGGGTGTGGAGTGGACACCAGGCGCCCCGCCCATAAGTTTCAAATGGGACCCCCGTGTGCTCTGGCTGACATTGGAAGCTGGTGTCCGTCCCCCTCCATCTCACCTGAAGGCTTATTTCTGGAGCTGCCTGAGGCTGGCCTGAACCTGGGGGAGCCCGAGTTCTGGGCTCATGCCCAGCACATGCCCGCAGCTCTCACCCCCCTCCAGTGGGGCCCAGCTGAGCGCAGTCCCTGCATTTCCTCATGTCACTTTCTGGGCTAAAGCTCCTGATGCCCACGTGGCACCGCTGGCAGCTGGCTACATACATGCCCTTGACGGGCGGCGTTCCCTTCCCTGCCTCCTTTCTCCACTCCCCGGCAGTATTTTGTTCCACTTCCTGAATCACCTACTTGCCTTGAGTCCTTGACTCAGGCCTCTTTTGGGGGAACCCGAACTAAGTGACGTGTCCAGCACTGGCAGTGTCTGGTATGAGGCCTGTGCACACCCGGGGTTAGTAACTATTGCCACCGGGCAGCTTCATCTGATAAAACGCTCTTCCCACATCCATCCGACACCTTCCTTCTGAGAACTCTGCCCTGGGTCCCCACTTTTGCGTTCACCCCACCCATAGTCCCTCCCTCAGATGTCCTTCCTGCATCTTGTAAGGATGGGCTCAGACGCTGCACCCCCGCTGTGACCCAGCTTGTTTGTTTGTGGATGTCTGGAGAGAGACTGCCATCTCAGCCACCTTCTGTCCTGAGTCTGAACTTCGGCTTTGCCCTTGTCACAGAAAAGGAACCCTACTGATCAATAATGGCTTCATCATCATCCTCGTCATCCAGATGGGAGCCTGCGAGTGGCCCAGGTCCAGGCATCTGAGCTGAAAATCTTTCCCTGAGCAATGCAGACAGTCTGCACCTGCACAGGCTGGTGTCCCCTGGGGCTGACGCCTGGCCCCGCTCTCTGGTCCACCAGCCGGGGAAAGATCTGTGTACTTCGGTCTCTGGGAGGGACAGGTCTAACACTATTGACAAAGGTTGGAAATATGACGAGACAGGAGTCAGAGCTTCCGTTCTTCCTGACTTTGCAGTGAGTCTCTGCTCCCCTAATTGAGGACAGAATGTGACCGTGATGAGGGTCCCAGGCTCCATATCTTGTTCACTCTTCTACCTGTTTCTGTCCCCTATTTTTCATTCTCAGGACTTGAAAGGCCCCAGGCTCCTCAAACTTTAAGACACTTCCCTTTAACAAAAGCCTGCTCTCAGCAATGGCTCTTTGAAAAAAAACTTATAAATGTTTTGCCATATTTCTTCTCCTTTCCTCCTTTTTTTTTGCTGAAATATTTTAAATTATATACATCATGACATTTCAGCCCTAAGTAGTTTATTACAGATGTTTAAAAAATAAAATCATGTTTTTATATAATACCTTTATCTCACATTCCAAAATTTAAAATAATTTCTTAATTATTTAATCTCCTCTAATATTTTTACCATATTCGAATATCTACAATTGCCCCCCAAATATTTTATGATTGCTCCTGTCAGGCACCGGGAGGTGCCATTGAAGTTTTGGTTGGCTTTTTTTCCTGTTGTTTTTGTTTTTGTGTCCTTTTAACCGGCAGTCATGTGAATCTGAATGCTAAAGCCAGGGAAGGGCCAGCTGGTGCTTATGAATGCTGGAGGCTGCATTTTCTGCTCCACCCGGATCTACGACTGGGACTGGCAGGTTTTCCTGTCTTCTCTCTTTATTGGGTGGACTTCTTTCCTAAGTTCCAATTATCCTCCTTGATTGCTGAGCTGAGGATAGAGTCTTGGAGCTGCTGGGACTCACCACAGGGGAGTGGTTCCCTGAGAACAAGGCCAGCAGAGACAGGAGCACAGCTGAGAGACCTCAGTGACCTCACTTCTGATGATGTGGTGTGAGGACTGGGACCCAGCTGTACTTGCAGCCAGACTTCACCTGGATTTTTCAAGTAGGTGAACCAATGGATTTCCTGTATTGTTTGATCTGGGTTTTCTCTCTCTGAAAACAGAGTTTTAAATAAAACAGCTCCTTAAAAAACAAAGCAAGACAAAGCAACATTTCACTGCTAGCTAGGAATGCAGACCCATCCCCCAATGCAGACTTTCAATAAATTAAAATAAGCCTCCACCAGTGGTTCTCAAGTGTGACATCAGCATGACTTGAGAATGTGTTGGAAATACAAGTTCTTACCCCCATCCCCAGACCTGCTGAACAGAGATTCCAGGATGGAGCCCAACAGTCTGTGTTAACAAGCCCACCTGGTGACTCTAATGCACTCGACACTTTGAGAACCACTCCTCTCCATTAACATACTGGAACCTGAAACCCAAGGCCTCCTCTGCCTACCCAGCCCAAAGACCACCCTCAACTCTCAACCTCTGATCCTGCCAGATTTCCATTTAAAAAAGATTGCTTTGAGTGCAGCATGGATAATGGGTTAAAATAGAACAAATGTAGAGAGAAGCAAGTATGGAAGGAGACTAATTAGGGGGCTACTTTCATAGTCTAGGGAAAAGATCCTGGCAGCTTGAACTAGGGGGGCGGTCAGTGAAAAATGGAGGTAGCTAGATGGAATTGAGAGATATTTAGGAGATAAGATCAATGGGACTTAGTAATGGATTGGACAGTGGATGAGGGAGAGGGAGATGTTAAAAATGTCTGCTGTGTTTTACACCCTTCATTGGATGGAGAGTCAGACCTTTTATTGAATTTGGGGTCACAAGAAGAGTACTCAGCTCTTTGGGGAAAACCATGAATGTAGTTTTGTGCATGTTGAGGTTGAGTCCCCCCAAATTCTGCAGTTGGATCTGATTGAGTCACTTAGATCGTATCTATCCCTGAAAACAATCCCATGGCCAACAGGATGGAGCCTATTGATTGACCATCCCCACCCAAAACATGCAAACTGACAGTCGGGAGGACAGAGAGCAATAGCTGTCCCTCATGGAGATCTCTAAGGAAGGGGTGTTCTAGGTTAAGATTTGGGTATTCTTGTCACCCTCACCCAATGCTATTGAAATGCCAACTTGATCACATCTTAATATCCCAAATATATGCTACAGCTGCTCTTTCAGCTATTCTTTAATACTTTTAGCCTTGGGCTCCATGCTAACATTTATATTTCCACTGGGGCTTTCTTTTTGTTTGCATTTGCCTGGTATGTATCTGCACATCTCTGTATATTTAACCTCTCTGTGTCATATGTTTTAGATATGCCCTAGATTTTTGTTCTTTGATCCAATCTGAGAGTCTTTGCCCTTGAATGGCAGAGTTTAATCCATTCACATTTATTATAATTGATGTTTGTTTTCTGTGTCTTATTTTATGTTTTGTTTCTTACATGTTCTTGCTATGTTTTTAAATTTTCTATTCTTTTTCAATATGAATTAACTTTGCTTGGATTTTATATCCACAATTTGGGAGTTTTACATTCTATTTTTATTTTGTTAATAGTGCCCACAGAGCTCTTGAGGTTCCTATAGGCACTCAGAACTCCCAGGGGTGGCTCCTTCTTCCTGTGACAGAAAGATGGGGTCCACAGGTTGATCTTTTGCAGCCAGACTCCTGGAGGTCCCAGGCTAGGGCCTCTCAGACACACACAGCCCTGCCTTTCCCCACACAACATGGTCCTCTGTGTCTTCACCTAAATTGCAGGACATTCCACTGTGTATCTCCCCTACCCACACCATCCTTCTAGGGACAGCTGAGCTTTTGCCCCAGTAAATCTTCTATGGCTCCCAGAGGTTCTTAGATTCAGATTCAGAGCTCAGTAAGGACATGAGCCTCAGTGCAGTGGCCAAACAGACTGCCAGGCTTGGGTGGAGGCCCCTTGCCCCAGTTCTAAAGCCTCATAAACACTTGGTTTGGCCTGGAGGTCACGGTCCACCACAGATAAAATAGCGGCTGAGACAACAATCTCAGGCCCTCACCAGTCAGCCACCTCTGACATTCATTTTTCTCCCCACCAAATCTATCATTCTAAATCTATAAGAAAAGTGTTACAATCTTTTAATCTGCAAATATTTCCTGGGCACTGGCTATACGCCATTTAATTTACACTAAGATTTAAATAGTCAGTAAAGGTCTAATTTATTAACTTTCCCTGTGGTGCTTTCCCTTTTCAAAGAGAAGCTTGTTGACCATAAAGGGTTTTTAATCTCTGATGGTGAACTTCTGACAGGAGCCTTAGTATCCCCCTCCCATGGGGAGCATAGCAGAAAGACCACAGCAGACCTGGGTTCTAGATCTCGCTCTGCCATTGCTACCTGAGGCACCTGGAGCAAGTTGCTCAGCCTCCCTGCACCTCAGCTCCTCATTCTTAAATGTGCATCATGTAGGTGCCCTGATGCTCTCATGGGCAGGCATGTGGCATCCTGAGGGATGAAGCGGAGTTCACCAGGGGAGAGGGATGAGAGAGCAACAGATACAACACCCTCATTCTCCTGCCTGAAGAGTGGGGCACTGCCTCAGGGCTCCCCGCCCCCACGTAGATATCGTAGATGTCAGGTCCCTTTGTTCTCAACAAGGGCTGGCAATCCCATCCAGTATTTTAGATCCGGAGTCTAAGCAATGGCTCCATTTGCCCAACTAGATCTCAGGCTTTTCTCATGTCCCCACTGAAAGAGAGGCCAACGCTTGAGCAGCAGCCACCCTCCCCCTGTGCCACTGGGGCCTGTCTTTCTCAGGTTCTGCCTACAGGAGCCCATTATGCTGTCAGGGTGGTGGGAGGTGGGGAGACTGGCACAGAGATCAGTAGGGCATTTATACTACATTTGGAAGATGCTGGGGTCCTGACACCCTAAAGCTCAGCTCAGGGGCCTGCCTTGGTTGAGGCTGCCTTGGAGTTGAGGCTGCCTGGCTGCACCCTGAAAAATGCTACCCCCGTGCCTCTTGTTGACTTGTTCCATACGTTAGTTCCAGGGGTCAGGGGATGGTAAGAAGGTGGTGGGAGCATAGGGCTTGGAGCTGAGCTCTGGCTCCCCACCGAGAGGCTGTGTGTCAGGGCACACTCTCTGGTCCCAGCATCCTCATCAGTAATGTGGAGGTCACAAAGCCTGGGCCTTCAGCCTCCCTGATCAGCCCGAGGCACCAACACCATGAAAGTCAGGGTGCTGCGTCTTTGCTGGGGATTGAGTGTTTATGAAGAGCAGAAATGCAGCTGAGCCTGCCTTGACTGAGGACTGCAGGGGATTTCTGTGGAAGTCAAGGGCAGGAAGTACAGCCTAGCCCCATGGTCACCTGCATGTCATCGCCTGTCGGTTCTCCCACTGCCGGAGACCGACAAAGCCGGGCTGGAAGAGACCCCGGACCAGCCGGCGGTAACCTCTTGTGGGGCTGAGCGGGATGGTGAGTGTCGCAGGCCCGATCCCCTCTGCGCTTCGGCCCGGGGGACAAAGAAAGAACACCGAGCCAGGAGAGCGGTCAAAGCCGGAACTCTGTTTATTACAGCAGACAGGGATTTTTATAAGGTACTAGGGGCGGGGGAGCCCTTATCCAATAGGGAGTTGACACACTGCTATCCGGGGGGAGGGGTGAGGACAGGGCAAGCGGGAAAAAAGTGCAAAGTATATAGGAGAAAGCAGGCATGCTGCAACGGGTCTGGAATGTAAAGA
>NW_007727150.1:358801-372840 GCF_000696425.1 Galeopterus variegatus | reverse complement strand
CCAGGCCCCACGTTGGGCGCCAAAAATGTCCCGACCCGCGGGATATTCAACGCAGACCCTGGAGGGGGGAGTGGGAATTGGATGGGACAAGAGACACGAGAAATTGAGACAAGACAGTATTCTGATCAAGTCTCGTTTATTGATTCTTAGGTTACATCTTATATAGGAGAAGGCAGGCATGCTGCAAAGGGTCTGGAATGTAAAGATATGATAATATCTTGAGGAGAGACAAAGACAGGACATTCAAAGTAAAGGTTGCCACCCAGAATGTTTATGGTTAAACAGTTTCTAGAGAAGGATAAAAGGTCACTTGCAAATTAACTTGCATAGCCAGGAGCAATCAGTTTCTGGCATAAAGATTTCGAGGCAGTTATCATGTAAAGCAAGGCCATCTGAGCAGATTGTCACGTAGGAGTGGTCTCACAAGAAGGGGTGTGGGGCTTCAGGCTCCCAACAATCGCCCTCCCCATCAGCCACACTGACCTCCGTCTCTGAGGCCTGGTGGTCCACCTCTGCTTCTCTCCAGCCCCTGCATCCTTCTCTCTGTACAGCAGCTGTCCCTGGAAGGGCTTAGCATCTCCTCCCCAGCCTGCCCTGTGTGAGGAGGTCAGAGTTGCCAGCTGCCAATCCTGGCCACCTCTGCATGGCCTTAGCATTTACTTGTCACTTAATCAGGCCTGAGAGGGGGCGTTTGAGTGATGGCTGGCTGGCCATTCAGTTGGGGGCGGTCGGGGGTGTGTGTGTGGAGGCATCTATCATCCAGGTGTGAAAGCAATTTGAAATTCCAAGAGCAGCAGGGACCGTGCCCAGTGCAATCCCACATGTCACTGCAACAGTTCAGGAACATGCACTTTGCTCTTTGTCCTTGATATGCTCGTATCTTACCACGAGACCCTTATAGATCTTCTGTACCTCAGTTTACCCACATGAAGAACGGAAAGGGGTGGACTAGCAGATTTCTAAGGTCCCCTGGGCACAGGTCCCGTCATCCTCACAGCAGCCACTGGAGGGCAGCACCTCCTCCGCAAAGGCGGCCCGTTCTGCTCGGCCCTGCCAACCTGTCCACTGCAAACCCTTCCTTGCTTTAGTTTTTTACAAACTGGCACCAACACAGAAGGCTTTTCAAAAAATTTCTGGCACTCGTGAGAGGAACAGTCACTGAGAGCACCATGGAATAGCTAGTGGGCTGTTCCTAAGGAAAGTTTTATTTCTCAAAACTTCTATTGAGCATCATGAACTTTCAGAAGCCAATATTGGAACATTGAAATTTCAGGTCCTGCTAAAGGGGTCTTCCGAGCTCGGCCCCCGGACAGGCCCGGTTTTGCCCTAAGGGGAACAGTCGGTCAGGGGACTCTCTTCCCACTGACAACGTGAAGCTGGTTTTGTGGCCTTTAGAGAACACGATGGCCTCTGCTCTCACTGGGACAGGCTGCTCCCCAGCTGGAGGCTCGCAGGCACTCTGCAGCTTTCGGGAGAACAGTTTTGGAAAGAAAAGTTGTCCTCAGCAGTTTAGCTTAAAAAGTGAACATTAGCCCCAAATTAGTATCACCTGAAGCCTTTTTAATTTTTCTTGGGTTTGTTTTTGTAATTGTTTTATTGGTTTTTAAACTAAACTCAGCCAAATTTGTACTCTGTGTTTGTTGTGAAAAGTTAAAATCATAAATTAACGGGCCGGCCCGGTGGCGCACTGGAGGGTGCGCCGCTTGGGGGCATGGCGGCGCTCCCGCTGAGGGTTCGGATCCCATGTGGAGACCGGTTCCCGCTCACTGGCTGAGCACGGTGCGGGCGCAACACCGAGGGTTGCGATCCCATTACCGGTCAGTAAAAAGAAGACAAAAAGGAAAAAAAATCATAAATTAACAGTAATAACATAATTAAACTATAATATTTGCAGCTTCCATAAGTTATCAAAATGTCAATCGATGATTGAAAAACTAATTTTCAACATTTCAATAAAATTAAAACAAACATAACTAATACAATTGACAACAAAAAAAGTTGAAATTTTTATTTGATTGATCACTGGCCAGTATGGGAAAACAAACCCTTGACCTTGGTGTTACAAGCCTGTGCTTTAACCAACTGAGCTAATCAGCCAGCCCTAAAAATTAAAAATTTTAAATGCCGGGCTGGCCCGGTGGCGCACTGCTACAGTGCGCCGCTTGGGAAGCGAGGCGGCGCTCCCGCCCGAGGGTTCAGATCCCACATACAGACCGGTTCCCGCTCACTGGCTGAGTGAGGCATGGGGGCAGCACCGAGGGTTGCGATCCCGTTGCCGGTCCCGGTCCGGTACGGGGGCGACACTGAGGGTTGCGATCCGTTGCCGGACACGGAAAAAAGACAAAAAAAAAAAGGAAGCAAAGGAAGCAAAAAGCTTACCCAAGTTCACGCAGCTCAGAGGTGGAAGAGCTAAGATCTAAACCCAGGTCTATCTTCCCCCAAATCCCATTCCACTAAGCAGACCATTCTTTAAAATGGCAATTATGCCCATAGTCCCCTTTTTTATTTCTTTTATAATTGTACGTGTTTATGGGGTACAGTGTGCTGTTTCAATACATGCATAATGACCCCCTTCTGGATAGTATATACATTTTAAACAGCTTTATTGAGATATGCTTTTAAGCACTATCTAATTTTAGAACATTTCAGTACCCCCAAAAGAAACCCCTATCTATTAGCAACCACTCCCCGTTCTGCCCTGGCCCACTCCCCCATCATATGTAACTCCTAATCCTGCTTTCTGTCTCTAAAGATTTAAAACATAGCATTTTGCCCCTTTAGGTACTTTTCCTACAATTAAAATATACTATGATCATATGACAGTGATGTCTTTTTTTTTCCCATTACCTCAAACATTTATCATTTCTTTGTGTGGGGCCCGTTCAAAATCCTCTCTTCCAGCTAATTGAAAGTACACAATAAATTATTGTTAATTACATCACCTTACAGTGCTATAGAACACTACATCTTTTTCCTCCCATCTAGCTATAATGTTATATCCATTAACCACCCTCTCACTATCCCTCCACCGCCCTACCCTTCCCAGCCTCTGATAATCACCCTTCTATTCTCTACTTCTACACAATCAACTTTTCAAGCTTCCACATATGAGTAAGAACACGCAGTATTTCTCTTTCTGTTCCTGGCTTATTTCACTTAATATAAGAATATCCTCCAAGCTCATACATGTTTCTGCAAATGACAAGATTTCATTCTTTTTCATGGCTGAATAGTATTCCTTTGGGTACATATACCACATTTCTTTATCCATGCATATGCTGATGGACACTTAGGTTGATTCTATGTCTTGGCAATCATGAACAGTGCCACAATAAACATGGGAGTGCAAATATCACTTTGCACACTGACTCCCTTTCCTTTGGATACATACCTGGTAGTGGGATTATAGTAGTTCTATTTTTAGTTTTTGGATTAAGCTCCACACTGTTTTCCATAATGGCTGTACTAATTTACATTCCCACCAACAGTGAATGAGTTCTCTTTTTTTCAAATCCTCACCAGCATTTGTTATTTTTTGTCTTTTTGATAATAGCCAGTCTAACTTGGGTGAGATGATATCTCATTGTGGTTTTGATTTGCATTTCCCTGATGAGTAGTGATGTTGAGCATTTTTTCATATACCCGTTGGTCATGTGTATGTCTTCTTTTAAGAAATGTCTATCCAGCTTATTTGCCCATTTTTAAATCAGATTATTTGGTGGAAGAGCGGTTGCTGTTAAATTCCTTGTATATTCTGGATATTAATCTTTGCTGGCTGCTTAGTTTGCAAATATTTTCCCCCATTTTTCAGGTTGCCTCTTCACTCTGCTAATTGTTTTTTATTTGTTGCACAGAAGTTTTTTAGTTTGATATAATCCCATCTGTCTATTTTTTCTTTACTGTCTATGCTTTTGAGGTCTTCTCCATAAAGTCTCTGCCCAAACCAAAGTCCTGAAGTGTTTTCCCTATGTTTTCTTCTAGTACTTTCATAGTTTGAGGTCTTATATTTAAGTCTTTAATCCATTTTGAGTTGATTTTTGTATAGGGTGAGAGATAGAGGTCTAATTTCATTTTTCTGCATATGAATATCCCATTTTTTCAGCACCATTTATGGAAGAAACTGACCTTTCCCCAATTATGTTCTTGGTGCCTTTGTCAAAAAACAGTCGCCTATAAATGTGTGGATTTATTTCTGTATTCTTTAAGCTTTTCAATCCATCTATGTGTCTATTTTTGTGCCAGTACCATGGCACAAAATATTGTGCCAGTACCATTTTTGTGCCATGCTGTTTTGATGAGTATAGCTTTGTAGTATATTTTGAAGTCAGGGAGTGTGATGCCTTCTGCTTTGTTCCTTTTGCTCAGGATTTCTTTGTCTATTCAGGTTATTTTGTTGCTCCATATAAACTTTAGGATTGTTTTTCCATTGCTGCAAAGTATGTCATTGGTAGTTTGGTGGGATTGCATTGAATCTATAGATTGCTTTGGGTGGTATGGTCATTTTAACAATATCGATTCTTCCAATCCTTGAACATGAGATGTCTCTCCATTTTTTGTGCATTGTCTTTAATTTCTTTCCTCAGTGTTTTATAATTTTGCTTGTAGAGATCTTTCACCTCCTTGGTTAAATTTATTACTAGATTGTCTTGTGGGGTTTTTTGTTTGTTTGTTTTGGTTTGGTTTTTTTTTTTTTTCCTTTTTGTCTTTTTTTGTGACTGGCAATGGGATTGCAACCCTCGGTGTCGCACCTGCACCGTGCTCAACCAGTGAGCGGACTGGTGTCTATATGGGATCCTAACCCTCAGCAGGAGCACCGCCACGCTCCCAAGCGCCACACTCTACCGAGTGCGCCACCGGGCCGGCCCATGGTTTGGTTTTTTGTCGCTATAGTAAATGGGAATTGTTTTCTTGTTTTGTTTTGTTTTGTTTTTTTCACTAGTTCATTGTTGGTGTATAGAAATGGTACTGATTTTTGTGTTGATTTTGTATCCTGCAACTTTATTGAGCTTGTTTATCAGGTCTAAAAGTTTTTTTGTAGAATCTTTAGGCTTCTTTCTATGTAAAATCATATTGTCTGCAAACAGAGACAATTTGACTTCCTCCTTTCCAATTTGGATGACGTCTATTTTTTTCTCTTGCCTAATTTCTCTGGCTAGGACCTCCAGTACTATGTTGAATAAAAGTGGTAAGAGTGGGCATCCTTGTTTTGTTCCAGTTCTGAAAGTCTTTCCATGTTTAGTATGATGTTAGCTATGTGTTTGTTACATATGACCTTTATTGTGTTGGAATACATTTCCTCTATACCTAGTTTGTTGAGAGTTTTTATTATGAAGGAATGTTGAATTCTACCAAATGTTCTTTCTCCATCTATCAAGACGATCATATGGTTTTTTCTTTCATCGTGTTGAGGCATCACATTTATTGATGTGCATATATTGGACCACCCTTGCATCCCTGGGATTAATCCGATTTAATCATGGTGTATAATCTTTTTGATCTGCTGTTGGATTTGGTTTGTTTGTATTTTATTGAGGATTTTTGCATCTATGTTCATCAAGGAGAGTGGCCTGTAGTTTTCTTTATTTGTTGTGTCCTTGTCTAGTTTATGTATCAAGGTAATGCTGGCCTTGTAGAATGTGCTTGGAGAATTTTGTTCACTTCAATTTTCTGAAATAGTTTGAGAAGTGTGGCTGTTAGTTCTTCTTTGAAAGTTTGGTAGAATTCAGCAGTAAAACTATCTGTCCTGGGCTTTTCTTTTTGTTACTGATTCGATCTCATTACTTTTTTATTGGTGTTAGGAACCAATGATGATTATCGCCTGGGTCCATGATTTCAGTGACGTTGCAAAATGATTCCTTCTGAATTTACTAGCTGCCATTCCTCCAAGAAGAACGTACCTTCACCAACTGTAGAGGCTTAAATGGTGGCCACCCCAAAAGACATGTCCAGCTGTGAATGTGACCTTATCTGAAAACAAGGTCTTTGCGGATGTCATTAAGGATTTTGAGATGATATTGTCCAGAATTATCCAGGTGGGTTCTAAATCCAATGACAAGCATCCTTATAAGAGAGAGGCAGAGGGACACGGAGACAGAGGAGAGGAGAAGCCATGTGAAGATGGAAGCAGAGTTTGGAGTGATGCAGCCACAAGCCGAGGAACGCCTAAACCCACTAGAAACTGGAAGAGCAAGAAAAATCTTCCCCTAGTGCCTCTGGGGGGAGCTTTGCCCTACCAACACCCTGATTTCAGATATCTGGTATCCATAACTGTGGGAAAATAAATTTCTGTTCTTTTAAGCCATGCAGTTTCTGGTCATTTGTTACAACAGCCACGAATACAACCAACTACGAGGTTACTCTGAAATACAGTGTGGCCAGGAAAGGTAGGACAAATACTGGGTTCTTTTTCTCTATTTGCCAATTTACAGACTAATAAATGGTTTCCCTAGCAACCTCCAAAGTTGACCAATGAGTTTTCTTTCATTTTTTTAGGACCATTATGAGCTCGTGTATTTCTATATATTTGGTGTTTCAATCCATTGAAGTTCTTCTTCTTACACTATCCTTTTGGATCTTAAGTTGTCCCAGAAACCCCTTGAAGATAGCTTCAGTGTCTTTTTGACATGGCTCTAGTCATATCAGATAGATTTCTTGTTTTCTGGCCTAAAAAGATATCCCAGACTCATCTTCTAAATTCCTGCCCCAGGTCTGGAATCAACCATTTCTCCAAGGAGTCCTGGTTTCCCATAGTGGGAAATGGTATTTAGAGACCACTGTCTGGTTACAAAGGTGTTCATTGCTGCTAGGTTATTGTTTCTAGGACTTTCCAGTGGGCAGAGCTAGGAAATACATGCTTTTTAGAGAAAGTATTTATAAACTCATATTTCCAATTTGAATCTATTACAGGGTTTTTACTTAGCTTCTTTAATTTTTTATTTGGATCTCTGTTTCCTTATGCTGAAACTCTTGTTATCTTGTTACTAGGACATTAACATATTTATGCATATGCATATATAGTAATTGCACACATAGACACCCAATTTTTTTTTTGTTTTTTTTTTGTCCTTTTTGAGACCAGCTGCACTGTGCTCAGCCAGTGAGCGCTGTGAGTGCACCAGTCATCCCCATATAGGATCCGAACCCGCGGCGGGAGCACTACTGCACTCCCAGCGCTGCACTCTCCCGAGTGCGCCACGGGCTCAGCCCTGACACCCAATTTTGAAATAACAATGCCAATATTGTTACTAACAATATTCCTGAGTACCGTTTAAGATTTCTTGGTAACTCTTCTTGTCCTTAGGATATACCTCACTAGGTATGTATAGTAAAAATACTGTGTTTTAAAAATAAATAAATAAATAAAAGTAAAAATACTGTGTTTTGAGTAACATGGAAAAATCCTTCTCCATGTGTTTATGCTACCAGCTCAATATACAGTTATTCAAAAGTTATGCTATATTTTTACATTTCAAGTCAATTTGAGTTTTAACTTTTAGGGACTCTTTCTTCTTTTTATCTAGTTTTGTTTTTAATTATGTAAAACCCAAGTTTCCAAAGTTGAGGTCATCCAGAAAAGTCCATCTTCCAACCCCACCTTCTCTACCTCTTCACCTGCCGCTCCCTTTTAGGTAACCATTTTAATCAATCGTTGGTTCCTTTTCCCCTTATTTGTACTTGAAAACATAAGCAAATATAAACATAAGCATAAATATATTCACATTTAAAATTTTTATGCCATCTGTAAAAAACGTATGCATACATACACACTGTTCTTTACTTGCTTTTTTCTCTTAAAAATATAGCCTAGAGATTATTCTTTATGCATTCTCCATTGTGTGATTGCCCTGGTTTAGTCAACCAATCCCCAGCTGATGGACATTTGCATTGTTTCCAGTATTTTGCTGCAAATAGGGCTACCGTGAATGGCTTTTTTGCATCTCTTGTTGAGATAGAGTTTCAGGGGTAGAAGGGCTGAGTTACAGGATGTAGGCAAATGTAATGCTGTGTGTTTACATGTTCATTTACTTGTTTCTATTATCTCCCTCCTCACAGGAATGTAAGTGAGCTCCTCAGCTATAGTGTCCACGTTGCATTTCCAATTCATAATAGATGCTCATTTCTGGTTGAAAGAATGCATCTTACCATGTCATTACCCTGCTAAAAACCCTGCAGTAGCTGCCCATCACTCGCAGAGTAAAATCCAAAACCTTTAGTGGCACAGAAGGTTCTAGTGGTGGCTTGATGTCCCCTTGGTTATGCCCACTTCTTTGCCCATATATTAGTCTGTTTTTGTGTTACTATAACAGAAATACCCGGAACTGGGTAATTTGCAAGAAAATGAAATGTATTGCTTATAGTTTCGGAGGCTGGGAAGTCCAAAGTCCAGGGAACACAGCTGGTGAGGGCCTTGTCCTGGTGGTGACTACAGAGACTCAGGGTATCACATGGCAAATATGGCAGAGCAGAGAGAGCGGGGAGGTGCCAGGGTCCTTTAAACAACCAGCTCTCATGGGAACTAATAAAGCAAGAGCTCACTCACTACTCCCACCCCGGGGAGGGTATTAATCTATCCATGAAGGATTCACCCCCTTGACCCAAACAGCTCCCAACACTGCCACGTTGAGGATCAAATTTCAACATGAGCTTTGGGGAGACAACATATCCAAACTATCAGCCTGCCAGAATCCTTGAACCAGGTCTTCTGACCACACCAGACTACTGTTACTTCCCTGTGTGTTTTTCCATCAGCACATGCTGTTCTCTTGACCTACAATAACCGCTGCCCTTTTGCCATTTGGTTGAGCTGGTGTGCTCCTTCTCAGACTTCAAAACCCAGGCCAAGCACCAGCCCTTCCGTGGAGGTTTTAAGCATAGGCGTTCTCCCCTCACAGGGAGATGGGTTATTTAAGTGTCTGTTCTGTTCACTGGACTTGAGCTCCATGAGCATAGGAACCATTCTTCACCCATCTCTGCACCCCCAGAACTCAGCCCCATGTCTGGCACATAGCAGGTGCTCAAAAAAGCTTGATAAACAAGCAAAACGAAGATTCTGTCATTAAAAGAATTTGGATACAAAAGACATGGGTTCAGATCTTGGCTTTTCACCTTCTACTTGTGAGATCTTGGCCAAGTCAGAATGTTGGTTTCTTTTTCTGTAACCTGGTGTAAAGCTACCAGAGAATTGTAGGGCTAGGCATTTCATAACTAAAGCCAAAACGTTTCATGATTTTAGTTATACTAAGTTTCTATTTGTATGGTCAGGGCTAGGGCTCGGACCCTTCAAACCCATTGTACAGACTGGGTCACCAGACCCCTCACACGCAGGTCCACGCTAGGCAATTGGGAAAGATCCCAGGAGCCATTGGCAGATGACGCGAGCTCAGTCCTCAGCAGGAGCAGCAGAGCAGCAGGAGCAGTAGCCTCCTGGAGGGCCCTGGTGGCACTGGCAGCAATAGCCTCCAGCAGCAGTAGTGGCCTCCCCGTGGCCCCTGCCAGGGGCATCCTGGGGGCCAGGGGTGCCATGGATCAGAGCCACTCGTCCTTTATACTGAAGTCCATAACCCAGGACAGCTGGGTGCACATGCGCAATTTCATTAGACAATAGCCAAGGAACACCTGGGCGCGTGTGCATATTTACATCAAATGCTCAGCAAGATTCTGGACATCTGAGGGGCCCTGACCATTTTCCTTCACTTTCCCTACACCTGGGAATAATGCGATGTCATGAAGACGTGCCTTCAGGGCTAAACGTAGTCATGAGTGGAAGTGCTTTGGATATGATGAGTAACAAGATGCAGGGAGGAAGGTGGTCATAAGAGCGCAGGAAGGAACTCAGGAGGACGAGGGCCGGCACATTCGGGGACGAGGGGGAGTTACAGCGTGGGTGAGGAAGGGGACCCATAACTGACCAGGAAAAACAATGGCTATTCTGCTGGGTACTTCGCAGCATGATCTTATTTAATCAAACCAGACCCCTAGAAGGCAGGTTGTTTTGTTATCCCACCTGACCAATAAGTGGCAGAGCTTGCACTGGAACCCAGGTCTTGTGCCAGAAGGCCCCGGGCACCACTCACCTAACGAGGCGCAGGCCTGCGGCGAGGGCCTCGCCCCACCTCTCCCAGGAGGCTGCCTTCCTTCCCGTCTCCTTTCTTGGACTCACAAGGCATGACCAATGCTCCAAACCTTTCCGTGACAAATTCTCAATGTAAGAATCTCTTTCCTTCAGGCCGGCCCGGTGGCGCACTGTTATAGTGCGCCGCTTGGGAAGCGCGGCGGCACTCCCGTCCGAGGGTTCGGATCCCACGTACAGACCGGTTCCCGCTCACTGGCTGAGCGAGGCGCGGGAGCAACACCGAGGCTTGCGATCCCGTTGCCGGTCCCCGGTCCGGTATGGGGGCGACACTGAGGGTTGCGATCCGTTGCCGGACACGAAAAAAGACAAAAAGACAAAAAAAAAAAAGAATCTCTTTTCTTCTTAATCTTGGTCCTGCAAATCCCTCTCACTTGATCTCTGTCCCTCTCACCTGTGTCCCTCGGATTAGGGCAAAGAAGGGATATTTGAAGTGGTACAAAGGAATAAAAAAGAGAAATTTTAAAATAACAAATTTTCAGATTTCATTAAGTGTAAATGCTAAAGGGAAATTTGAGCTGGTGTTACTGAACCGAGAGAGGTCTGTCATCCACTGCCCAAATATGTAAGAAATCTCGTGTGCCAAAGTTTGCAGTGTTAAAGAATAGCATTTATTAGAATGTCATTCAAAGGAACCCAGGGTAACCAAAGGAGCTTTTAAGACACTAGACTCCTCGACAGCTTAGAATCGCAAGCATTTATGGAGCAAAATCATGGGTGGGGGTCCCGGGAGTCGTGTGTGAATGTGATTGGTCAGGGCGAGGTCTGGCGTCTTGACTGATACTTTCCATGGCACCTTAGTGTCCAGACTGTGTGCACTTTGAAAATGTATCTACAAAGACTGGCATTACAGATGTTATCCTAAGCCAAAAGGCTTCCGCTGTGTTAATCAGAAAGTCAACAAGCGCCTCAGGGACAGTGACGCAGTCCAGGTACACGGGTTCTTAGGAGGGACAGGGTGTGGCCGCAGAGCAAAGCACCCTCTTCCTGTACGAGGTCGTGCTTCAAGTCAGTTAACACTGGCTTTTTCTCCTCGCTTTCTTCTGTTCGACAAATTTTCTCACATACTCGATATTCTCGCTGATCTTGCTTAGGTAAGACCGGAACTCAGAGCCTAGAGCGTAATCTGTGACAAGAAGAGTTAGTCGGAAAAACTCAAAACTTTGAAGGTCTTTATGAAAACAGAGAATGAGGGGCAGCCAGACACCATTGCCCACGTGTGTATTTATGGGAAGTACTTTTGATTCCTTAGAATGGCCTCCACGTTCCCATTCCACTGGCTTCAGGCATCTTCGCTGTGTCTGAACCTGAGCTTATAAGCTGCCAGAACCCAAGGGTTTGCCTCCTGAATCAGATTTCTCAGATTATGCTTAGTGGCCTTTACTTTAGGATATGTAAGTGATTTATAACAAATAGATTTCAAATGGTCTGTATTTGGCCATTGTCTTGTTTCTGTAACTGACCTTGGTTTCTGTGGCCTTCCTTATTAATGGGTTAATCATATTAATGATTCCCAGTCCTCTTTTCTAGTATCAACAAGGAAGACCATAATTTAGATGCCTTGGCAGGGGGAGGGGAAGAAGCCCTCTTACTATCTACAGGGAGCTGAAGTAATAACCCTAAACAGCCGAGCTCCCTCATGTGCACTGGAGTGACCCCTAGTGCAAAGAGCATTTAAGATGTGGCATGTGAGAAAGGATACAGTCTGTTGGTGTCTGCTGCAAAAACAGCGTAAGATTTTATTAGGGAAAGCAGGAGTATATGGCAAAATTTAGAACAAGGAGACATGTCAATGGGTCTAAGCTTCCTTTGGTTAGCCCGATAGCAATTGGGCCTGTTTAAGAGGACGTCACCCTTTTTGGAAAATAAATTGTTGCTGTTAATACTGTATATAATACATTAAGGAGAAATTAAAATTATAGCTGGTGTTTGGTTTTTTTTCCCCTCTGTTAGTATTATATTGGAGGAGCAAACTGATACAAGAGAAAATAAATGATCCAGGAAGGAAAGACGGGGAGAGAATCACAAATGGGTCTTTACTAGGGGGAGAGGGTAGAAATTTAAAAGCTCTGAAAGACACATATAAAGGTGGGGTCATATGGAGTGGGCAATATTGATTGGAGATCGATGCTATTGTTTTAGAGGATATAAAAGTATCAGGAATGGTTAATAGAAATAGATCTGTACAGACAACGAATTAAGAGAATGTGTACAATGTACCACAACCTTGCAGAGAAGCAGACAAAATAAAGACGGAAGCTTGCAGAATATTTATATTCTTGCAACTAGAGATGAAGTGAGCCAAGAACACAGCTGGACCTGACCCATTAGACAGAGGGTCACTGGAGGCTTGACTGCCACTCCCTGGTGGCTGGGGCTTGATCCCCAAGCAGGTGTAGAGACCATAGGTGGCCTAGTTAACCCCACCTTGAGAGAATATACAAGAGGAGTTGGGAATAAGTTTGTAATACGGACCAAGATAATTTGAGTTGGGTTTAATGAGGATGACTTGAACCTGCCTTCTTACAAGACCCTCTGGATGGTTTTGTCACCTTGCCTCTCCTACTGTCCCTTGCTAAGACTGGGTAATAAATCATGTGGTTGTCTGTCCTTATTGTCCCCTCTGTCCTCCTCACCAATATCACTGTCTGGACTGGGAAAGTGAGTCATCGCGCTCTGCCCGAGCCCCATGCAGGGTGACCCATTCTAGAGCCTCCTGCTACTTAGATAATGATCCTTCCCTTCCTGGTGCCAGAAGACATGGGTCCACCCAGAGAAGGGAGGAAAACAGGAGTCAACAAAATGGAAAAAAAAGTAAGCAAGAGTTGATGTCACTCACGCTGATTCGGGAAGTACATGAAATTGGCTTCCACTACCCTGTGGTTCAGGGGCTGGGTCTTGCGGTAATCGTTTTGGATGGTCTTGTTCTTGTGATCCAGTAAGGAATTTTCTAGCTTCAAAATCTGAGGGAAACATGAAGCGAATTGAGGAGGGAAAGAGGCAAGTAATTTAAAAGAACTTAGTTAGTAAGTGGACGAGAGTTTGGATTTCTATAACCCTGATAACAACATGAAGCGAATTGAGGAGGGAAAGAGGCAATGAGTAATTTAAAAGAACTTAGTTAGTAAGTGGACGAGAGTTTGGATTTCTATAACCCTGATAAGGCAGTCATAAGATCTCAAGACCAGAGGAGGTTCTGGGTGTTGTAGGGCGGGCATTACGCCAGAATTCATCCATCCAGGCATCTCTTTTCACCCTTTTCTATTTGGTGAATAGTAGAAAGGAGAGNAGTAATTTAAAAGAACTTAGTTAGTAAGTGGACGAGAGTTTGGATTTCTATAACCCTGATAAGGCAGTCATAAGATCTCAAGACCAGAGGAGGTTCTGGGTGCTGTAGGGCGGGCATTATGCCAGAACTCATCCATCCAGGCATCTCTTTTCACCCTTTTCTATTTGGTGAATAGTAGAAAGGAGAGAAAGAAGTAAATGGAAATATATCAGGTGGCAGGCTCGATTTTCATGTTTCTGAAAATGCCTGCATTTTGTCTATATCCTTGAAAGGCATTTTTGCTGCACGCGTGATTCTAGGTTGGCTATTTATTTCCCTCCACACTTTGAAAATAGGCCTCCACGGCCTCTGGCTTCCACTGCTGCTGTGTTGGATGGGCCGTCACTCTGCCAGCACTCTTCTCGTGATAATGTCCTCTCTCTCTGGTTGATTTTTAAATCTTCTCTTTGTCTTTTATGTTTTGTGGTTTTACTGTGATGTGTTTAGTGCAGGGTTCTCTGGGGTTTTTTTGTTTTGTTTTGTTTTTTTCCTTTTTTTTGTCTTTTTTCGTGACTGGTAATGGGATCGCAACCCTCGGTGTCGTGCCCGCACCGCGCTCAGCCAGTGAGCGGACCAGTCTCT
>NW_007727150.1:350196-357971 GCF_000696425.1 Galeopterus variegatus | reverse complement strand
GGGTTCGGATCCTATATAGGAATGGCCGGTGCGCTCACTGGCTGAGCGTGGTGTGGGCGACCCCACACCAAAGGTTGCGATCCCCTTACCGGTCACGAAAAAAGACAAAAAAAAACATTGACTGATGAGGATTCTTTAATATATGACTTGGTGTCTTTCCACTCTTCTAGAAAATTGTTGGCCAATATTTCCTCAAATTGTGCCTCTTGCCTTTTCTGCCTCTCTTCTCCTTCTAGAATTTCAGTTAGACATTTGTTAGACCTTTCCACTATACTAGTTTCTTTACTTCTTTTTTATATTTCTATTGGTTTTTCTCTTTATGCTGCATTCTAGGAAATTTTCTAGAAATTCTATTTGGGCTTTTTTTTTCAAGTGAGGTTAGTCATTTTTACATATTTTGGTTCTTTCCTCATGTTTAAACCTCTTATTTCTTTATACATATTAAGCCTTCTTATGTTATATTAATTACCTGGTAATTCCATGATCTGTAATCTTTGTAGGTCAGATTCCACTGGCTCTCTCTCATAGTGTCTTTTTCCTCATCTGTTTTGTGATTTTTTTTTTCTAATTGAGCTAATTTCAGGTAACTTTATTGGTGGAAATTCTTCTGCATCTTGAGTTAAGGTGTATTTTTTCCAGAGATAGGTTATATTTGCTTTTTTTGGTATCTGGGGCATTTCCAGCCTGGTTAGCAACACTTTCGTGTGTGGGTTTCCTTGAGTAGGGTTCTTTTTAAGTTTTCCTGGAGTTAGGGAATAAAAAGCTTAACAAAAAGAAATATTTGTTTCTGTGGAAGAATATCACTCAGGGGCCGGCCCGGTGGCGCACTGCTACAGTGCACCGCTTGGGAAGCGTGGTGGTGCTCCCGCTGAGGGTTCGGATCCCACATACAGACCGGCCGCTCACTGGCTGAGCGAGGTGTGGGAGCGACACCGAGGGTTGCGATCCCGTTGCCGGTCCCAGTCCGGTGCGGGCGCGGCACTGAGGGTTGTGACCCGTTGCTGGTCACGAAAAAAGACAAAAAGGGGGAAAAAAAAAAAAGAATATCACTCAGAAGAAAATATCAGCTTTGCCTTACAGCCTCAGTAACATTTGTTCGATGCAACAAACATTTACTGGGCATCCTCAAAGGGCTCCAGGCATTTTAATATGACAAAGAGTTAACTATGAAGCTATCCTTCTTGCATAAAGCCATTTGAAAGGTTAAAATGTAAGCTGAGGACAGGGATTTAGTACATCAAGAACCTAGAACAGTGCCTGGCAAGAACGGCACTCAACAGTGTTTGCCTGTGCCGTGCAGATCTTCTCCTATGACTTGGATCAGGCTCCAGTCCTTTTGCTGCATCAACTGTAAGTTTCTTGGACTCTCTGACGCCTGTTTGTCCATCTCTGCCACAGCACTAATGAAACCAGCCACGTAAATACGGGTGAGGCACAGTAGCCCTGTACATGGCAAGTGTCCAAGGTGAGACCTTAGGTGAGATTCTGGGGACACACATTAACCAGGCAGTCGAAAGGGGAGACTTGGGCAAAGCAATGGCATGCTTTACCTGCGACTTGGAGAGCTTGACGGAATCTGCCAGCACAAACCACCGGACGTTCTCGGTACAGGGAGGAGTGGTGAGTGAACCCTGGTAGCTGTAGTAGTGGTGGAGGTCCTCAGGCAGCATGTCCTGAATGTCAAGGTCAGTCAGATCTGTGCTTTGTCCTAACCGACAAAACAGGAGATAAAGGAATGTCAGAGACCGCCACTGCCGAGGCTCAGATGTCACCACCTTCAAATCACCTTATCATTGGGAATAATTTCCCCAGTTTACTGCTTCCTGGAAAGGGTTAAGAGCAGAGACTTTGGGGACAGACACACTCAGATACCTCCTCTGGCTGAGTGGCCTCAACCGAGTCTCACTCTAAGGCTGTTTCCTCATCTGTAATAAGGGGACACTCAATAGGATTGCTGTG
This sequence comes from Galeopterus variegatus, assembly GCF_000696425.1. Classification (NCBI taxonomy): domain Eukaryota; kingdom Metazoa; phylum Chordata; class Mammalia; order Dermoptera; family Cynocephalidae; genus Galeopterus; species Galeopterus variegatus. The sequence continues at coordinate 356,012 of NW_007727150.1, read as the reverse complement.
AGGGTAAAGGAAATAATGTTTATGAAGTGGCTGGCATTGAACCCGCATGTAAGGAAGTACTTCTAATTATAACTGCCATCAGCATCGTCGTCGTCACTGTTAGGCAGAGGGTACATTTTATAATCAATGAAAGAAAAGACTTACGACCTCTGGAAGCTTCTTGGTAAGTGCCCTCAAAGGAAAAACACAATCCCTTGGTTTGGGCTTATTTAGAAGTGGGTGGATAGAGCAGAATCAGAACACAGCTGGGATGCACGTGTCAGCACGCGGTCCCGAGCTCCCCCTGCCACTCCCCGAGGGAACCAAACCCAGCCACAGATGGGGTACAGGGAGGGAGCGCACGCAGGGTGTCTGACGCTCCCACAGCAGCCGCACCACTGCTAGAGAGCCACTTGCTCTGTTCACGTCAGAGCTCAGCACGAGACTAGCGCAACATGGAGCTGAGTTCTGTGGAGTTTGCTTCCCTGAGCACTTTTGTACTTTTTAAAGGCAACAAGAATACACTTTTGAAATCTATATACACAGGCTTGTTCAACCAAGGCCACGAAGTCTAGCAGTGCATAATCCCAGGAGCAGGCAAAAGATTTTCCAAGTTTTATTATTATTGGAAAATTTCAAGATATAACCTCCCAAGCAGCTCTATAGTGTAGATTTATTTTTATAACTCTAATATATTTCAGTGAAGGTCCAGAATTCCAGAATCATGGTGTAACCACTATAAAAAATAGTATGGTGGTTCCTCAAAAAATGAAACATAGATTACCATATGATCCAGCAATTCCACTTCTGGGTATATGCCAAAAAGGACTGAAAAGCAGGGGCTGGCCAGTTAGCTCACTGGTTAGAGTGTGAAGCTGATCACACCAAGGTCCAGGGTTCAATCCCTGTACCAGCCAGCTGGCAAAAAAAGGATTGAAGCAAGGATTTGAGCACATATTTGTACACCCACGTTCATAGCAACATTATTCACAGCAGCCAAAAGATGGAAATAACCCAGATGTCTGCCAGTGGATGAAGAGAGAAACAAAATGTGCCATATACACACGACGGAATATTATTCAGCACTAAAAAGGAATGAAATTCTGAAACAGGCTATGACATGGATGAACATTGAAGACATCACGCTAAGTGAAATAAGCCAGACAGAAAAGGACAAATGTGGGCTGGCCAGTTAGCTCAGTTGGTTAGAGTTCGGTGTTATAACACCAAGGTCAAGGGTTCAGATCCCCACTCCGGCCAGCCACAAAAATAAATAAGTGAATAAATAGGACAGGAATGAGACACTCGGGGAAAAAACCTGTATGCAGAATTACAGATTATTTGTTTTGTTTTTTGGGATTTTACTTGTTTTTTTTATTGTACATGTTTATGGGGTAGAGTTTGTTGTTTCAGTACATGCATAGATCGTATAATGATCCAATCAGAATATTAGCATATCTATCACCTAAACATTTAACATTTCTTTGTGGTCATAACATTCAAGATCCTTTTTTCTGGCTATCTTCAAATATACAATATAATATTATTAGCTATAGTCACCCTAGAGCACCAGAATTTATTCTTCCTAACTAGCTGGCCTTGTAACTGACCAGGTCTAACAACGTTTCTCTGCTTCCCTCCTCCCGTTTCCCTGCCTCTGGTAGCCACTATTCTATTCCCTATTTCTCTCTTTTTTTCTCTCTCTCTCTTTGTTTTTCTTAATTGACCCATGATAACTATATAATTTTACCACAATTTTTTAAAAAGAATTTTTGAACCCTCTGTAAGTTTAGATAATTGGAGATCTTCTAGTGCCGAACATACCTAAGGCTGGCAAATCCAAATTTAGGAAGAGGTCATTCATAATTAAGGAACTTTTGGGTTGCTAAAGGTATCTTGTGGGTGTTCTGCTGACATAGACTAGCTCCTATCGTGTATTTGACACATGCTTCATGCCAGCCATGTGCCAGGTATGTTACTAATGCTGGGAACACGACAATTAACAAGGCAGAGTCCTCGCCCACTTGTGTTCTAGTAATGGGAGACATGTAATAAACTGGTAAGTAAATAAAATGTGGGGCCGGCCCGGTGGCGCACTGGAGAGTGCACCGCTTGGGAGCGTGGCGGCGCTCCTGCTGAGGGTTTGGATCCCACATACAGACTGGTTCCCGCTCACTGGCTGAGCGAGGTGCGGGCGCAACACCGAGGGTTGCGATCCCGTTGCCGGTCAGTAAAAAAGACAAAAAAAGGAAAATAAATAAATAAATAAAATGTGGACAGTGATAAGTACTGAGCAGAAAATTAACATAAGGTGATGTGTAATGTTTTGGAGTTAAAAACAACAGGACACCTGGATGGTTTGGACATTTGAGGGGGGCGGTGATGGAAAGAGAAAAATTGAGGATGATTCCACGATGCTTGTCTTAAACAATGGGATGTGTGACATTCTTTGCTGAGATGTGAAATAAGCAAAGAGAGTCAGTATAGGGAATGCCCAGAAGGCAGTGGGAGTACAGTCGTGCTTTGGCTAGCTTACCTTTTAGATCCACAGGGCAGTAACAAGTAAACAGTTGAATAAGGGAATCTGGAGTTCAGAGAGAGGCTAGTGTCGTGGGCAGTACTGATCAGAAGCAGAATTTATTGACTTGAAAGAGGAAACGTACTGGGTCAGTTTGGAGAAATAGAATATCTGAGGTGAGTTCAAGGAAACTCCAGGGTTTGCATGATTGAAACTTCTGGATGGCTGGAGTTCTGCTAACTAGGGATATCCCTACTTGAGTGACTTTCACCTCTGGCCCCAGCAGGCAGTGACAGCTGGTCCGTGGTTTCTCCTGCTGGCTTTGTTTATGGTCAGTAAATTAGCCAGATGGTTCTTGGGTCCACTGTGTCTCACCTGTCCTGCCTGCTGCCGTCACTGCACAGAGGGTGAGATAAAGTTTTTTGGAGCCCACAGCCTAGAGATAGCAATTCAGGCCATTCACTGCATGAGGTCACTGAGAAAAGAATTGTGGAGCCCTTCGACATTCTGAGCAGGAGTCAAGCAACAGGGCACAGCTGGAGAGGCTGTGGGGGTGCCGCAGGGATGCCGGCTGGGGTGGAATGGACCATGGTTTCTAGAGCAACCAAGACAAGAGAAGTGGCCAGTAGATGTGACAACAGGGATGACCTTGACTGGCTTGGTGGAGTAGCGGGGCCAGCTTAGGGTGAGGTGGGTGAGAAAGGAGAACAGGACTATTAGACCACTCTTTCCAGGGGAACCGAAAAATGGGGTGGACGCTGGGGGAACGGTGAGGTCAAGAGATACTTCTGTTTGTCATCGGAGGTGGGCGCTAGTCAGGCACAGGTCTGTGTGCCCAGCTGAGTGACCCGATGAAGAGTAAGAGGTTAGTGATGCAGGAGAGAGGGGAGGGGATAGCACGAGAGAGGCTGGGGTCGGGCTCACGTGGAAGGGGTGGCCTGTGACGAGACCAGGGACTTTTTCATCCATTGTAACACAGAGTCTGGTCCAGACGCAGGTGGGTTAGGAAGAAGAGCGAGTTTCCAACCGATCCCTTCCACCTTCTCCATGGAGTGGGGAGTGAAGGTGGGAGGAGCTGGAGCAGGGTGCGGGGGGCTTCAGAGGGAGGGCAAGTGCGGGGAGGGATCATTTTGGAGATGGAGAAAGAAAATGCCCAGAGTAGTATTTTAGGATTTCTGGGCAGTGTTAGTGCCTATTTATATTTGCAGTTATGAACAAATATAATGCCAGTTAGATGTCTGTGGGTTTCTATCCAACCTCATTCAGCTATTTGGCTACAGACTCAGTAGGTGAGAGCTGGTCTGGGACTGTGCCAGGTGAGTTTGTGGAGACGCGCAGGGCAGGACGTTGAAGGTGTGCGCCTGGGACGGCCCGTGCAATCTAAGCTAAGTAAAGAGAGATGAAAGGACACGAGGCGTGACCAGCAGTGAGACCGTGGAGGCCCGTGGGTTGGAGGACTCCGTCAGATGAGTTGCTGGAGAGGGTGAGTGCTGAAGTCAGTGAGCTGGGAGGCTGGCGGGTGTGCCCGGAGTGGGATATACAAAATCGAGCCTTCAGAGCTGATGCAGTCACAGCTCAAGGTCAGGGGCTGACCGTGGGAGTGGGCGATTGCTCTGACAAGAACTCTGCCTTCTGAAGGCAAAGGGGACGAAAAACCAGCCCCAAGGGTCCGTATGTCCAGGCGGGAAGATGAGGGCTTCACTCTGGACGTTCATCTCAGCTTGGAGCCAGGGTGAACACCTCTCTCTAGTGACGACGATTGTCACTGCCCACTGGGGCCAGAGGTGAAAGTCACTAAGTGAGGATATTCCTAGATAGGAACTCCAGCCATCCTGAAGTTCCAATCACGGGAAACAACCAGCAGAGTCTATAAACAGGTTTCTCAGAGGTGACCTGAGAAGCAAGTGACCTCGTGCAGGCAGGGGTGGGCTACCCACCCTGCCAGAGTCACTCTTCCCCTGCCTCCTGCCCCCACCTTGACTCCCGCACATCCCTCTTCCCTCCTGCACCTGCCATTGCCTGCCCTTACCTGCGTACTTGATGTTGGCCAAATGAGAAATGAAGTTGCTGTAATAAGTGTTTTCAGCATAATTCTTGGTCTGTAGGAGAAACACAAAGCAGTCAGCGTGAGTGGAGAAGAGGCCTCGGCACCGTCTCTGCTACCCAGATGTTGGGTGTTTCAGCTGACTGGGCGCAGCCTGGAGAGCAAGGACGGGGCAGCCCGTCCCCTGGTTGTGCTGGGGGGACCAGGGAGGGACAATCTGGCTCTTCTTTGCTATCAACTCCTTGCGCTCATCAGTCTCTTCGAGGAAGACACTATCTGAAACATTTTGGCAGCTTGTGTGGAAAGAAGCTTCTCAGTGACTGGTGATACCCTGAGAAGTGGCCAAAAGTCACAACTAAAAAATTCCCCGTGCACATGTTTTGGGTAGTGTCAGCTACAGTCACATCCTTTGTGATGATGGGGCTTGATCTCATGAGCTCCCTTCCTCATCCTCAGGACCTTTGACAGAGTCAGATGCCCAGGACAAAGCTGCCCCAATTCACCCACTGCCAGGTCCCTCTTTTTGTATGAGTGTTGACTTTTAAAAGTCAGAAAAGCTGCTTTTGGTGACAAAGGCCTATTTTCAATGGATCTTTTCAGATGGTGGTGTTGACCCAATTCTTCTCTCACGTCAGGCATACATTCAGGCTTTCTTGGATTTATGACTGCCCCTTGCTGTTTGTTTTCTAAGTATCTTTTTTTGTTTGTTTGTTTCTCTGTCTCATCTTACTGCCTTCTTTTGTGTTAAACAAATACTTTTAGTGTACATTTAACCATTTTTAGTAGTTGCTCTAGTGATTACAATATACAACTTAATCACAATCTGTGTCAGGTTAATACTAACTTACTTCCAGTAAAATATAGCAATTTTGCTCCAATATAGCTCTATTTCTTCTATTTTTTGTCATGTACATTACATCTGCATTTATTATAAGCACAACAATTCAGTGGTGTAATTATTGCTTTAAACAATCTTATATGTTTTTTAAAAAGAAATTTTAAAAAGAAAAGAAAAAAATATGTATGTAGTCTTTTCTTTTGTATTTAGCCACATATTTACCATTCCTAGCACTCTTCATTTCTTTCTGTGGATTTGAGTTACTGTCTGGTGTTATTTCCTTTCAGCCAGAGGACTACCTTTAATATTTCTTATAAGACAGATCTGCTAGCAATTATCTCGGTTCTTGTTTATCTGGGAATGTCTTTATTCCACCTTCATTTTTTTTTTTTCCTTTTTGTCTTTTTTCGTGTCCGGCAATGGATCGCAACCCTCAG
>NW_007727150.1:347427-349281 GCF_000696425.1 Galeopterus variegatus | reverse complement strand
GATCCGAACCCTCGGCGGGAGCGCCGCCTCACTCCCAAGCAGCACACTGTAGCAGTGCGCCACCGGGCCGGCCCCCACCTTCATTTTTTAAGGGTCGTTTAGTTGGATATTAAATTCTTGGTTGAAAATTATTCTACTACCTTCTGATGACTTGAGAAGTCAGCTATTAATTGTATTGTCATCTCCCTACAGATAGATCCCCTTTTTTCTCTCGTTGCTTTTAGCAGTTGGAGTTTGATGTGTTTACATGTTTATAAGACTTGGGGTTTATTGAGTTTCTCGGATTAGTAAATTAGTGATTTTCATCAAATTTGAGAAATTTTTGATGATTGTTTCTTCAGACATTTTTTCTGCCACTTTCTCTCTCACTCCTTCTGGGACTCCCATTACATGTTTGTTGGTGTGCTTGATTTTGTCCCCCTGAGTCTGTGAGGCTCTGTTCACTTTTTTTCAATATTTTCTCTGTTCTTCATATTGGATCATTTATTTGCTCCTTCTTCACATTCACTGATTCTTTCTTCTCCTGCCTTGAATCTGCTTTGGACCCATCTAGTGATTTTTAAAATCTTGTTTATTGTATTTTTCAACTCTAAACTTTCCATTTGGTGCATTTTTATAGTTTCTATTTCCCTACTAAGATTCCCTTTTTCAGTCATTGTGATCATATTTTCCTTTACTTCTTTGAATATAATTTCCTTTAATTGTTCAAACATATTATGAGAGTTGTTTAAAGTCCTGTTTGCCTAATCATTCTGGGTCCACTCAGATCAGTTTCTACTGATTGCTTTTTCTTTCCTAAATATGGATCATATTTTCCTATTTCTTTGCATGCCCAAATTTTTTGTTGAAAACTGACATGATGGGTAATATATGGCAGCAAATTTGGATGCTGATTGTCTTGAGGGTTTTTTCATGTATGTATTTGTGTAGTAACATGTCTGGACTTGATAGATAGAATATGTCTCTCCCACAGGATGCAGCAGCTGATGTCTCTGCTCAGTTTTTAAATCTTATTTTTATTTTTTAGACTGAATTCTAGGAGCCATATAGGGCCAGCATAGCTTTGTGGTCAATGATTTGGGAAGAGGTTGTGCTAAAATCCTTGAGCCCCTAAGACCTGTACCTTCTGCTGTGTGGGTTGAGAAGCACATTCAAAGTTCAGTCAGTTCTCATCCCGGCTTCAGCTTTTACTTTCCATCAAGCCCTCTAGAGGAGCTTATGTAGTCCTTCTGTGTCTCATCTCCAGGATCTCCCCCATTAAATATATGTTTGGTCTGCCACTCACCACTCAGTCTAACTGGGACTACAACCTCAGACTATCAGAGCTGCAAGATTTCCCTGTTTGTTTTCTGTCTTTTCTGCCAAGTTTGCTCCTTTTACTGATAATGTTTCTGGGCATGGGTTAGCAACTTTCACCCCAAATCAACTCAAGTCAGCCCCTCTGCCCAGGAAGTAAAGCTGCTGGTTTTGCTGACCAGCTCTGCTCTGATAAAACTACTTTCCTGATCAAGCTAGAGGGTGGGGATGGAACAGCCCCAGGTAAGAAGTCCACAGACACTCATTGTTCTTATTTGAAATTCTAGCCATTTCTCATGAATAATTTTTTCAATTTGTTGTTTGACTTTGATCCATTTCCAGAGCACTGAAATGGTTGTTTTTTATAATTTTATCTAATTTAATACTTGTTTTGGGGTGGATTGGATTCCTGACTACTTCTAACCACCTAGTCCTATATCCCACCCTCTTGACTTTCTTAGAAAGAGGTGTTGCCTTTGTCTGGTCAGGTCACAGGTTTCCCTTTGCCCTTCCAACCACTTTGTGTACAAGCCACCCCTTCTGGGATTCCAGCTCTTT
>NW_007727150.1:342693-346760 GCF_000696425.1 Galeopterus variegatus | reverse complement strand
TTCCCTTTGCCCTTCCAACCACTTTGTGTACAAGCCACCCCTTCTGGGATTCCAGCTCTTTTAAGTCAGCTTGTCCAAGTTACCCAGGGCCCCTGAGGTTGATAACACAGGAGCACAGTGACTATGAGCAGGAGCTGGAAGAAGGGTTGGTCTTCCATTGAATCAGCACTACCAAGTATTGTGAGTCTGGGAAAGGATGAAGAGGGACAATAAGAGAGACCTTTCATCTAGACTTCACACCTTTTGTGGACATCAGGCTATAACTTCAAATGCAGACACATTACGTAGTTTCCACCTACCTCAATGAAGGCTGCCAGTACAGCCAAACCATCTGGTTCATATTGGGCTATATCGTAGCTCTCATATTTAGAATTGTAGTGAACAACGTGAATCTGTGGGAGCAAGATAGTGCAAGTCAAGGGCAGTTCATACAGACTTCAAATGCTTAAGGTTTTCAGGGAAGGAATAAAAGAAAGAAAGATGCTCCATCTGAGGCCTCAGACCATCCCACGCAAACAACTCTGACCTCTGTCTCCCTTCACCTAGGCTATGAGTCTCATCTATCAGGACCAGGAATATCCCCAAAAATGGAAGCAGCATGAGTGGGATTCTGGGAACATGGCAGTTTGAGGCCTTTTCCCTGATCCCACCTCCTTTTAGGCAGACAAGCTGGTAGGGTCTGGAGGGATGATGTGAGGATTCTGGGTTCTCTGAGGTCTCTGGGTATTTGGTGGGAGAGTGAGCATAAGCTCCCTTCCCCCAGAAAGCCGCTGAAAACCTGCAGTCATCCTAAGGACAGATGCAGGCAAAAGAGGGAACCCAGAAAATCTGACACGTAGAAATCCAGCTGGAACAAAGGGGGGCTTGCCACACTCTGTGGGCTGTAAACTCCTGCCACGCTGTGAGTTCTGAGGGCAGGGACCCTGCCTGTACTCCCAGCACAAAGCTGTGATCAATCGTTGTCCAATAAGTAAAAAATAAACTCAACCTGAGGGTGACTTAACTGGCGCCATTGCATAAAGTATTTCTGGCTGTTTTAATGAGAAAAGTAACTAGGGGGGGTCCTCACATACCTCGACTGCTTGTCTGATCCCGTCCACGGTGTGCTCAGAGCCACTGATCTCTGAGGATGCGCCACCCCAGTGAAAGTGCATCTGCTGGGCTATGTACACGGTGCCGTCGGAGGCCGTCATGTGCATGGTGGAGGGCAGGCTGATCTGCACTGGAAGAGACAGTGTGGAGCAGGGAGCAGGCAGGTGGGCGTGGATGGGTCAGGCCTAAGGTTAGGTAGCTTCCCTGGTCACTTCCCACCTGCTCACACCCAGGACAAGCCAGTACTAAAGACAGGCTTAGCATGCCATGAGCAGGGTCACCAAAGGACAGGAGGCACTGGCACACAGGGCACAGGGTGAGGTCAAGATGGGGCCTGGCACTGAGTGGGCTGGGTTGGGCAGGCGCCTCTCCCAGGCACACACCGTCCTGCCTAGAACCAGCAGATCCAGCTTGTTGGTCCTAGGGAAGGGGGAGGCCCTGAAGAAATATGGCCAATGGGTGCAAACCTAAATTTTACTCTCCACCTACAGCCAATTTTGGAATTCACCTAAGGTGCAGAAATAGGAAGTGGGGCCTCTTGGGACTATTTTGATTAATTTTACTACCCAGAGTTAGTACTATTTGTAATGCTGAGTTGAGCATGATTATCTTCCGCATGATGTGGTTGAAATCCTCCATTCCACGTAGCCTTCTAGAACTAACCCAGCTAGTTGCCAGCTCTACTTGGATGTAAGGGCGCATCCCTGCTGGATGATATTTCTATTTTATTTTTTTTTTTCATACTTCTATTTTATGGACAAGCAAGCTGACCCAGGGTGGTGGAAGATTTGCTCAAAGTCACATAGTTCATCGGTCAGGAGCAGAGCTGGATCAAGAACCAAGAGTCTAGCATTTCATTTCAGACGGGATGTCACCAGGACGTAGCTCAACTTGCCTTCAGATGACAAGAGACTGAATTCCACAAGTTAGGAACATGCAAATTCTTCGCGTGGGATTTAATTTGACTGTGGTTATCAATGAATGCATTAAAATGTTAGGCTCTTGCCGATGGAAACATGAATCATGCTTCCAGTGTCCTCCTGCCCCTCGCCTTACAGACTTTGTACAGGGAAGTCTCTCTGGTCAGACCCCTGCAGTTGTTCATTTCTCTGGCTCAGGCTTTAGGGAAACCTCTGTCTTCTGGAAAGATGTAAGCTAAAAGGAAATATGGGTGTGAGCCCGGAGAGTGACTAAGAAAAATATCTATGAAGATATAATTTGGGGCCTGGAAAGGGACAGGCAGCATCTGTCCTGTCAGCAAGGTCTTCCTATTTGAAGTCATTGAAGATGGCTGTAAACGAGCAAGTTTTCTTAAAGAGCAAATATTAGGTATTCAATGCCCATCAGTTGCCCCTTCTTCCTTCCCAAATTATCTAAAGAAGCAGGGAGCTATGATTAAATTCATAATGTGGTGTGCTGCGATGCAGAAATCCAGCCTCAAAGATTTTAACAGGCCCTTCGGTGGAACTGGTGCTTTGTGTTTGGAGCTTGAAATGTGGCCAGTCTCAAAATCCATGCTCACAAGAAAAGAACGTAAGAGCCTTTGAGAGGAGGCGTGCAGACAGCTGTGCTGAGAACTGATGGGAGCCTGGGCGCTGAGGACCAGGCCAGAGCCTCTGAAAAGCACAGTGAGTACCACATGAGCAATAAGAGAGATTCTGATAATTATGTTTTCCCAAAACACAGTTCCCAGGAGATGGAATGTCTCATCGAAGTCACATCGATGGGCCCGCACGGGCCACATTGGAAAAGATCAGCAATTGTGAATGAACTGTTGCTGTGCTTTTGAAAACGTGAGGCCAAAATATCTGTTCCCCAAAGTCAATTTTCTGAACCTCCCAGATTCTGAAAATGGATTCAACTTCCAGAAGAGGTTAATCCCCTTCATGGTAAACCATTTAACCAATTACTCTTCAGATAAGAAAAACCACATAATCCAAGCATTTACTGTGCTCAAGAAACAATTGGCAAAGAGTCAAGACCGTAAAAGACTGAGCAACTGAGCTAGACTGGAGGAGACTAAAGAGACATGATGGCTGAACGCAGTGTGGGATTCCCATTAGATGCTGGACCAGAAAAAAGACAGGAGTGGGAAAGTGCCGTAATTCGAATGAGGAACTGTAGTTAATTGAGGTGTATTAATGTTAATTTTCTGGTTTGGTAATAATCGTACTATGGTTATAAGATGTTAGTACTAGGGCAAGAGGGAGAAAGGCATATGGGCACTCTCTGTACGACTTTTGTAATTTTTCTAGTTGGAAACTAATTCAAAATTAAAATTAAAAAAAAAAAAAAAAAAAAAAAAAAAAAAAAAAAAAACCATCACAACCAGTGCCAGCCTCTCCCCTGCAACCTTCAAAGATGAAAACATGCTCAGAATCCTGCACCACTCGTGGGTGAGTATTTGGGAATTTATCCTTTTACATACAAATCTTTTCTGTTCAAATGCACCATTCAGTGGGCGTTTTTAAATCTGCTCTATGTCAGGCTCCGTGGCAGGTACTGTGATAGATGAATAAGTGATTGTCACTGTTTTCAAGGAACTAAATAAATGGAACAGCTGGTAGTATGTACTAAGAAAACAGTGTTGTTTTTCCCACTGAACACTGCAGGCCCAGTGCCTCAGGATTTTAAGCTTGCCTGGAGCCTATGAAAATGCATTTTGGCAAGCTGAAAATATATATTAATTGATCAGTATTGGTCCACCAACTACTACTAGTCTACAACAAAATAGAGAAATTGAGAGTAAATTTCAGAATCTTTTGTAGCAATTTGACTTTGTCTCAACATCCAAGTGTGTTTCCAATTTCAATTTCTTTTAATTGAATTTTATGTCTATTGAATCTAATTTTAAAACGGGGGAGCTTATTTTATATGTATGTATATAAATGGAATTTGAAACTAAAAACAATGCCACTTACATGAGCACTCAAAAAAATGAAGTACTTAGGTATAAAATACAGGCAAAATCTATA
>NW_007727150.1:331571-341693 GCF_000696425.1 Galeopterus variegatus | reverse complement strand
TAAAAAAAAAAAAAAAAAAAACCATCACAACCAGTGCCAGCCTCTCCCCTGCAACCTTCAAAGATGAAAACATGCTCAGAATCCTGCACCACTCGTGGGTGAGTATTTGGGAATTTATCCTTTTACATACAAATCTTTTCTGTTCAAATGCACCATTCAGTGGGCGTTTTTAAATCTGCTCTATGTCAGGCTCCGTGGCAGGTACTGTGATAGATGAATAAGTGATTGTCACTGTTTTCAAGGAACTAAATAAATGGAACAGCTGGTAGTATGTACTAAGAAAACAGTGTTGTTTTTCCCACTGAACACTGCAGGCCCAGTGCCTCAGGATTTTAAGCTTGCCTGGAGCCTATGAAAATGCATTTTGGCAAGCTGAAAATATATATTAATTGATCAGTATTGGTCCACCAACTACTACTAGTCTACAACAAAATAGAGAAATTGAGAGTAAATTTCAGAATCTTTTGTAGCAATTTGACTTTGTCTCAACATCCAAGTGTGTTTCCAATTTCAATTTCTTTTAATTGAATTTTATGTCTATTGAATCTAATTTTAAAACGGGGGAGCTTATTTTATATATATATGTATATAAATGGAATTTGAAACTAAAAACAATACCACTTACATGAGCACTCAAAAAAATGAAGTACTTAGGTATAAAATACAGGCAAAATCTATAGTATGTATATAAATGGAATTTGAAACTAAAAACAATGCCACTTACATGAGCACTCAAAAAAATGAAGTACTTAGGTATAAAATACAGGCAAAATCTATATGAAGAAAACTACAAAACTCTAATGAAAGAACTCAGAGAAGAACTAAATAAATGAAAAGATATTTCATGTTTATGGATAGGAAGACTCAATATTATCATGATGTCAGTTTTTCCCAACTTGATCTATAGATTCAATGCAATCTCAATGAAAATCCCAGCAAGTTATTTTGTGGATGTCAATGAACTGATTCTAAAGTTTATGTGAAGAGGCAAAAGATCCAGGATAGTCAACACAATTTTAAAGGAGAAGAATAAAGTTGGAGGACTGATCTTGCCCAACTTTAAGGTTTAGTGTAAAGCTATGGTAATCAAGACAGAGTGCTGCTGGGGAAGAATAGACAAACAGATCAATGGAAGAGAAGAGACAGCCCAGAAATAGACTCACGTAAATACAGAGTACTTCAAAAAGCTCATGGAAAAATGTGTATTTTCTTTCAATTCTATTTTTCCACAAACTTTTCAAAGTACTCTCATATAGTCAACTGATCTTTGACAAAAAAGCAAAGGCAGAACAATGGAGCAAAGATAGTCTTTTCAACAAGTGGTGCTGTAACAACTGGACATCCACATGCAAAAAATTAATCTAGACACAGACCTCACCCCTATCACAAAAATCAACTCAAAATGGTTCTAAATGTAAAATGCAAAACTATAAAACCCCTAGGAGAAAATCAAGATGATCTTGTGTATTGCAATGACATTTTAAGTATATCACCAGAAGCAATTATCTATGAAAGAAGTTATTGATGAGCTGGAATTCATTAAAATTTAAAACTTCTGCTCTGCAAAAGACACTGTCAGGAGAATGAAAAGACAATCCAGAGACTGGTGGAAGATATTTGCAGACAACATATCTGATAAAGGACTGTTATACAAAATACACAGAGAACTCTTAAAACTCGATAATAAGAAAATGAACAACCTGATTATAAGATAAAAGACCTGAACAGACACCTCAAAGAAGATACACAAATGGAAAATAAGCATATGGAAAGATGCTCAACATCATATATCATTAGGGAATTACAAGTTAAAACAATAATGAGATGCCACTACACATTTATAAGAAGGCCAAAATCCAAAACACTCACAACACCGAATGCACACAAGGATGTGAAGAAACAGGAACTCTCATCCATTTCTGATGGGAATGAAAAATGATATAGCCATTTCGGAAGACAGCTTGGCATTTTCCAACAGAACTAAATACACTTTTACCAGACAATCCAGCAGTCGTGCTCCTTGATATTTACCCATGAGTTGAAATTTTATGTCCACGCAGAAACCTGCACACAGATTTTAGAGCAGCTTTGTTCATAATTGCCAAAACTTGGAAGCAATCACGATGTCCTTCAATAGGTGAATGGATAAATAAACTGTGGTACATCCAGACAATGGACTGTTATTCAGCACCAAAAAGAAATGAGCTATCAAGCCATGGAAAGCCATGGAGGAGACATAAATGCATATTACTAGGTGAATTAAATGCATATTACTAAGTGAAAGAAGCCAGTCTGAAAAGGCTACCTCCTGTACGATTCCAATTACATAACATTCTGGAAAAGACAAAACTATGGAGACAGTATAAGATCAGTGGTTGCCGTGGATTAGGGAAGATGAAGGGAGCACAGAGGACATTTAGGGCATTAAATCTGTTGGTGGATATACGTCATTATAAATCCGCAAAACCATAGAATGTATAACACCAAGAGTGAACCCTAATACAAGCTGTGGACTTTGGGAGATGATGATGTGTCAACGTGGGTTCATTGATCATAACGAATGTACCACTCTGGTGCAGGTTGATGATGATGGGGGATACTGGGGGGCAGGGGGCACCCACAGGAAAAAGGGAACTCCCTGTATTTTCTGCTTTCTGTGCTTTCTGCTCAATTCTAAAAAATAAAGTCTATTAGAAATATATGATAGGGCCGAGCCCGTGGCGCACTCAGGAGAGTGCGGCACTGGGAGCGCAGCAGCGCTTGCTCCCGCCGCGGGTTTGGATCCTATATAGGGATGACCGGTGCGCTCACAGCGTTCACTGGCTGAGCGCAGTGCGGCCGTTCTCAAAAAGGACAAAAAAAAAAGAAATATATGATAATATGTAACAATTCTATATATATGTTTCAAGATAGAAAAAGAACCCTGCAAAATCAACATGAATAAATGTTTCATTACATCATGTCAACTTTATTGTTAAGCTTAAGATTCATCCAAATGTTATTGGATTTGAAATTTGTAGATTAGGTTTTTTTCCTTCAGTAAAATTCCTGAGTGTGCTTGGAGCTTGCTGAAAAATTGTAGCCAATTGTAATAAATATAGCCAAATAATTTCAAAAGCTAAATTACAAAAATCTTTCAAAGTAGTTGACATCAAAAAATATAATGAATGTGAACAGTGGGTGCATTCTAATATGTTTGACATTTTGTAGCATGAGGCGGAAACCCCGAAGGAACGGGCTTCCGGGCCACAGGGATCCAAGCCAGCCCTAAAGGAGGGGAGCACAGGATCCTCTGCAGATTGAGGGGAAGCCACTGCAAGTTCCCTTCAACCTCCCTCCTCTGGGCCCTCAGCACCCAGCAGGCAGAGGCAGGCATGCCACAGGCGTGCGGCAGGTGTGGCCGTCCCTCCTGGTGGGGTTGACAAAGCTCCTGGCCTGCTATTAGCCACTGCCTCTGGCCTTTTTACTGCGTCTCCTCTCCACCAAGGGCAGGGAAGGGAGCAAGAGTTCTGACCTGCCAACCTGCTGGAAGCTTCAGAAAGTAACTTTGGAAACAGAAGCTCAACATTAATGATAAAAATGAGGCTTTCACTGATTATTTGTGGATTTCAGTGATCCCAGCTATATAAACCTGAGGACTTCTACAAATATGACTTCGTTCTCCCATTTGCTACTTTCACCAGCCCCATAAAGAGCCATTGGTTTTATTTTCTCGATTGTGCAAATAGAAAAACAGTCTGGTGACCTCCATCCTCCTGTGCAGCAGGCAGTAAACAGGCCCAACATGGGCGGGAGTGAAAGAGCAATGTATCCAGGAAGGACTTGGCCAGGGAATCAGACACCTGGGGGTCAGGGCCAGCTCAGCCATTAGAGACTGTGTGACCTTGAGTGAGTCCCTCTGCTTCTGGTTTCCTGCCTAAAAAAATGGCCCCTCCTGGGATTGTCATGAAACTCAGAGGAGACAGCCCACTTGGGAAATCAGGAAATGTTCTGCAAAAGTAAAGCATAGATTTGAAAGTTGTCCAGAACAGACTCCTGAAGCGGGGGTCCCCAAGACTCAGCTTTTCCTGTCTGACCCCCTTCCTAGTAGGGAACAGAAAACAAGAGCTTTCTTTTCAAACCTCTGAGAAATACTGGGCCTACTTGTCAGGTGCTTTGAGCTGATCAGACTTAATACAGAAAATATGGAAACCCAGACCAGGGCACAGAAAACACAGGTGGGAAGCATGATTTCAGCAGCACTGCCCATCTGCCTCTTGGCTGAATTTCCTGCCGGTCGGGTCAGATTGAGCTCAGGTAAGAGGACAATGTGGAACGATGGACCCAGCAGGGAACTGAGTCTAAAGACAGACGCCCCTGACTTTGGAGAAGCCACCAGGTTTCTGGGCCTCAGCGCCTATCAGGCCTCATGTCCAAGGCCTCCAGCTCCGAGGCTGCACTCTGTCTGGGTCTTTAGGTCTCCAGGTACCACTCTTGGCAGGTGTGTGTGTCACCTGCCTTCCCCCGGACTACAAAGGCCACCCGTGGACTGAACCTGTCGCCCACCCTTACCTGTGTGGCCGTTGTTGATCATGGGGAACTTGCCATCCTGGACCTCGTAGCCCGTCAGGTTCAGCGCCTTCAGGGAGGGGTTGTACTGCACCTTCCTCCTCTGCAGGTTGATGGGCGACTGTCTCTGCCCCCCGCAGGCGGGGTAGGACTGCGGCCAGTGCGCTTCATCCAGCGCCCCCTCTGAGACAGAAGAGAGCGGGTCCAGTTCAAGGGGCTGCCGGGCTGAGCCCCCTCTGCAGAAAGCAGGCCAGGGCCAGGGCCTGCTGAGCAGGAGGCCCCCGGGGGCTGCCTCCCGAAAGTGGAAGCAGGCAAAGGGGCATCTCAATCAACTCCAGGGACCCCGGTGCTTGGAGCACTTCAGAGCCAACTTCTAACTTTCCTGTTGCAACCACTGGCCCTGGGAACACGACTTTATATTTTAAAAGAGCTGGAGTTCGGACAGTGATACCCCAAAGTGAAGACCTCTGAAGCAGCCCCAAAAGCAAAGTTTCCTCCAACCTTCCCCTGCCCTCCTGTCTCTCAGCCTCGTTCTAGCTTGAGGCAAGCCATGGAAAATAGAATCCCTCTTCCCCAAGATGGGTCATAGAAACCAGAACTCCTTTCCCCAAAGCCAGCCATAAAGACTAAAATTACACTATAATCTCCCCCTAACTTTCTGTCTTGGAGCTGGCCAGAGAGGAAGTCTGACCTACTATATCTGATGGTCATAGGACCCCCCCCATTCCAGAAAGGATCCTGCCCCATACCCTGGGGGAAGGAACCCGCACAGAGAGGCTGAGAAGAGTCTGAACACACAGGCCTTGCTGGGTGTCCCCGCTCAGTGCAGTAGCGTTAGATAACGCCTTTCTTGTCCAGTCACGTTTCTACATGGCTGCCCCTGCTCCATAGAACCTCAGCATGAAATGGACAGTTTTCTCTGTATCTCTGGGTCTCATTCTGGAGGCTCCTGGGTCATATAAAACTATAATGAAACAAAATTGCTGTGCCTTTTTTCCCTATGCATCTGCGTTTATCAGTTGACTTTTCAGAGAACCTTCAGGGGGATGGAGGGGAAGACTTCCCTTGGTCCTTACAAAAGCAGTGAAAGTCTTTCATATGAGTATATCCCTTTTTTTCTCCTTGAATTATTTGCAGCTGATAAATGCACCAGCGGGCCCTCGGCTTGGTGATACTGTCCTGTTCTCAGGGGGCTTTGCCTGCTTTCCTCTGAACGGCCCTTTTCCTTTCAAGACCCCAGCCGGAGCACAGTTCTTTCCTCCCCAGCCTTTCTTGCTCCAGCCCCTTTTATGGGCTCCCAAGATGGTAACGACCACCTGGCTGGCCACATCTATGGATTTAGGGCAACTGAAGAAGCATCAGGTTCAAAGAGAACCTAGAATGATGAGTTTTTAAAAAATCAGAGGAGAGACGTTTATCTTTTCAGAGATGGTGAATAGTCGTAGGGGACAGAGTGATGCAGTGAGCTGTTACATGGGTGTCCTGGCCCCCGTGATACCAGCCGTGGGTCTTGCTTGGTGTAGGGAAAGTGAAGGTAAATGGTCAGGGTCCCTCAGATGTTCAGAATCTTGCACAGCATTTGATGTAAATAACTGTGCACGTGCACCCAGGTGTTCCTCGGCTATTGTCTGATGTAGGTGCGCGTGGGCACCCCGGGGTCCCTGGGTTATTGGACTTGAGTATAAAGGACGAATGGCTCTGATCCAGTGTGGCCTCCCACTCCCAGGATGCTCTGGGGAGCCAGGGTGGGGGGCCACTACTGCTGCTGCTGGATCTGCTGAAGGCTGCTGGAAGCTGCTGCTGAGGAAGTCGAGGACTGAGCTCCTGTCATCTGCCAATGGCTCCTGGGGTTTTTTTCCCAATTGCCTAGGTCGTGACCTGCACGTGAGGGGTCTGGTGACCCAGTCTATACAACGGATTTGAAGGGTCTGTGAACTTGTAGCCCTAGCTTTAGCCCTGACCCGAGAGAGGCACAAAACCTTCACTGTTTGACTTCTGCCTCTTCCTTAACTCTGACCCACCCCAGTAGTGAGGGGTCAGGTGAAGCAGAAAGCCCGGGGCCCTCCAGGCACTAAAGGGTGCATGGAATTCCTCTGCTCGAGAACAGAGAGGTGGATCAGAGTTGGCCCTCTGAAGCTGAACTTTCTGGGCCTCCCCAAAACGTTCCTAATTCTGTTGCCCTTGACTTAGGACACACCACCCACGCTGAATGCACGCTTCCCCGTGTGTCTGAGGGGGCACAGGCCGTGCAGAGAGCAGGCTCAATACCGCGTGCAGTTCTGCCTCCCCCATCAGCCGGTGGCCACAAGTCTCCTCTTGAGTTCCCTTCCATGGGTCAGTATGGAAGAGAGGGGGACACAGGCAGGAGTTCTCACTGCCACAAGAAAGGGGTGTTTAGTGTCCACGAGCCCCGCAGACACAAGCCCTTCCTGCCTTTGGCTCACATGTGGGCCGGAACTCCTGCTAATTGTTCAAATTTCACATTTAAAAGTCTGGTTTGGGCAGCCTGGAGGTTAGCTAAAGGGAACCGGTTCTTAAGTCGAGCTGTTCTGGGTAAATGGCATATCGTGACATTTCCACGCAGGAAGCGCTCGCCGACCCCACGGCATCTCTGGGAGGCTACAGGCGTCCTTCCTAAGAACTGTATTTTCCACTAACACCCATAAAGCAAATGGTTTTACAATCAGACGCAGCGAGTGTGCTCTCGAACCAGCCAACGCTGCAGACGGAAGAAAGCAAACAGCCTGCGAGTGAATCGGGGGTTTATGAAGGGGGAGTTATTTCCTCTTTTCCTTAACTGAAGTTTAACTTCTGTTTGTTCTTCACATGTCCTGAAACGTTGAAAAGGTGGCATCTGAACCCACAACGAGCAGACCCCAGCAGAGGAACCACTCACAATTGTGCACGGGCTGTCTGGCCACCCTGTGCAAGGCCAGCTCTCGCTGGTCCCTTCCTTGCTGCGATTGAAAAGGTGGCATCTGAACCCACAACGAGCAGACCCCAGCAGAGGAACCACGCACAATCGTGCACGGGCTGTCTGGCCACCCTGTGCAAGGCCAGCTCTCGCTGGTCCCTTCCTTGCTGCGAGGGTAACTGGGGAAGTGTGCAGGGGGTGGGCTTACCTGAGTAGGTCCACTCGGACCCATGCTGGGCATGGGCACCCAGGAGGAACAGGGACAGCAGAGTCACCAGGGTCCTCATGGTGCTGCAGGTCTGGAATCAGGACCGATTCTGGGGAAGCTCTTCTTTTAAAACCTCAGACACTGTAGAGAACATTTAGCAAGTCCAGCTGGCTGGCCCACCCCTGCTGCACCCACTGAAACAATAACATCCTCCCCACAATGGCCCTTCTGACTTGGTTGCTTGGGCCAAGTGGCCTGGGCACCTGCCCTGTCTCCTCCCGAGCCATTACCATATCCAGTTAGTCCTTGGGTTTGGTTGTTCAATGTCTTCACTTGGGAAAACTCACGTGAAGGGCCACACAGTGCAGCCGTTGTGGATGTGACTCCAGGAGGAGAAAAAGGCCCGAGGCAAGGACAGGCAGGTGAGGAGCTGCCCCAAACAATGGCGCTCTCTGTGCCCTTTCTCCGGGTGACGCTCTGGGAACTGCTGAAGAGAATCACCGGTGCTGAAACCCTGCCAGATTCCGCTTGGTATTTCCTGCCTGTCTCAGTAATGGACACAAGCCATCGCTGCAGACTTGTGGCTGCCTCAGCCAGGCACCTGGGGCAATGGCCTGGCCCCCACGTTCAGGCCTGAAAAGGAGGGCCCTAACTAAAGGCACCGATGGGCTTATCCTGTCCTTGAATCAGTGCTTGACCCTGGAGCCCCAGCTCACGAGCCACCTCCCACCATGTGCCCAGAGCTAGCGTGGGCATCTGCGCTTCTCCGTGAACTTGTCTTGACAGCTGCAGTGCACTTGGAGACACCCAAGACAACCCGCAGAAGCAGATCAATGGATTGCCTAATCCTGTACAGTCATTTCGCTAAACAGTCCTTGAAATTAGCTGAAGGAGAAACATCCAAGCTTACACCTGCTGACAGGCCAGCATTTCCTATCCCTTCAGCAGGGACAAGGCAGAGGGCCAGCAGAGTTCCTGCAGGGAACCCACCCCGCTGCCACATACAGAGGCCCCTCCCTGGCCTCCTGTTATCTCCTGGCCCACTTGTGCCTGGAGTGCAGGGATGCTGGAATGGCAAAATGGCAGCGTGCACTCACAATAAGGATATCAGAGGTGGATGTAGGATCTCCCAAACGTTGGAAGGGGCTCCTGTTGTCGTTTAATTAGGGAACATCGGTTGCTACGAAGATCCCACTGAAAACTCAGATCCATGAAGCTCAAGAGCAGAAAGAATCTCTAAGGAAGCAAGGCATGGTTAAGAGCAAGGATTCCGAAGGCACGTGGACAGGGTTCGGGTTCCAGCTCAGCCACTTGCTCTGTGACCTTGGGCAAGTTACTCAACTCTCTGCCTCAGTTTTCCCATCTCTAAGAGGAGCTAACAAATCCCTCATAGGGATTCAACAATAAATTTGTTTATAGTGGTTGGAGTAGGGCCTAGTGTGTAGCAAATCACATTATTATCCATTTGGACCCCTCATTTAATGGAGAAAGGAAGTGACTTGCCATTGTCACCCTGCTAGTTAGTGAGGGAGAAATGACTTGATCTCCAGCTTGTGGAACTCTTTTCTTTTTCTTTTTTTTTTTAATTGTTATTGAATCAAAATTGATTATACATATTTTGGGATTCAACATTGAGATATGTTGGTCAAATCAATATTACTAGCATATATATTGTTACAAATCGTAATTTTCTTTATGCTTCTTGTCCAATCCCGCCCTATCCCCCTCTCCCTCTCCCTTTTCCCCTCTTATTACCCTAGATTTCTTCTCTCCTTCTGAAAGAACAATGGTTACTCTGTTCATTTGTTGCCTAGATGATCTGTCCAATGCTGAGAGGTGTGATCAGGTCCCCCAATATTATCACAGAGCAGATGCTTCTTCTGTCACTCTGGAATGGGCTTGGTGGAAAGAGACATCCTCTTCTTTTCTTTGTCTCTGCTGGTGACCCTCCTTGTGTCGATGCACTCCAGTGGCTGGTGGACCATCTGTGTGGTGGTTGTGGCATCTAGCGCTTTCATGGCAGCTGTGGTTATTGTGGTGGCTGTGGTGGGCCACCCACATGGAGGTGATGTTTTTGGCATGCTCCTTGGTGCTGGTGGTGTACCTGGTTGTGGGGAGTGTCTGGTCACAGGCTCCATGCCACAGGTCCCCGGGTGGGCCCTGAGGCACTGGCATGGTGTGCCTGGTTGTAGGAGGGGGGATCCACTCCCCTTCTCCATGCCTTGGGTCCCAGGGCAGGCCCCAAGGCGCTGGTGCAGTGCTCATGGAACTCTTTTCCATGTTTGCAGAAATTAGAAACCCAGTCTCCAATCTTTGCTAAGTTAGACACACCCTGCCTGCTAAGCCTCCCACCACCCTGTGGATCATATGAGACCTTACCTCCCCTGCTGCCAAGGAAAGAGGACAGCACGGACCCTCAGACAAGCTGGGGGCCCTTGACATCAAACTGACA
>NW_007727150.1:330247-331444 GCF_000696425.1 Galeopterus variegatus | reverse complement strand
CTGTGGTGGGCCACCTACATGGAGGTGATGTTTTTGGCATGCTCCTTGGTGCTGGTGGTGTACCTGGTTGTGGGGAGTGTCTGGAGACAGGCTCCATGCCACAGGTCCCCGGGTGGGCCCTGAGGCACTGGCATGGTGTGCCTGGTTGTAGGAGGGGGGTCCACTCCCCTTCTCCATGCCTTGGGTCCCAGGGCAGGCCCCAAGGCGCTGGTGCAGTGCTCATGGAACTCTTTTCCATGTTTGCAAAAATTAGAAACCCAGTCTCCAATCTTTGCTAAGTTAGACACACCCTGCCTGCTAAGCCTCCCACCACCCTGTGGATCATATGAGACCTTACCTCCCCTGCTGCCAAGGAAAGAGGACAGCACGGACCCTCAGACAAGCTGGGGGCCCTTGACATCAAACTGACAGAAAAACGCAAACTGCGCCATCTGAGTTTTTTCTTGGGAATCTGAACTGGGAAACACAGGAAGAGTCAGGGAGCTGCAGATGGACTGATGCTGAAAGGTCATGATGAGATGGAAGCCAGGGAGGCTGGTGTGGGAAGGAGCTGGGAGCAAGCCTGCGCCGTGGGGGAGGGGAAGGCTGCACAGACAAGGAAGGATGGGACCCTGGGGAGTTAGAGGACAGTGTCACTGGGTTCCATTGCCTTGCCCTTGGCATTTTCGGGATCCCAGGAGAACCCTGAGCTTTTATTGCCCCCCACACACACACTTGCACTCAGCGCCTGGTTACATTTGTGAGTCTGTAATGTTTGCAGCCCCACAGAGCGCTCTGCAGCATATTTACCCATCAGATCTGGGCTTTGCCCTGGTTTCTCTGTATCTTTGGCTCAGGCAAGAGCGTGGGCTGTCCAGTAATTTGTGCAGCTGGGTAATGTTGAGAATCGGTGCTCAAGGTGAGTAACTGAGTTAATAAAGGGATCAAACCAGATAGGCTCTTGGAGGATAAGAGCCACCTACTAAGGAGGCTTGTTACTACAGGGGTCCCCTCCCTCTTCCGTGGCACATACTCCCAATGAGTCATCAACAAAGAATCAGTAAGGTCAATTTTGCTGACTAATTTCTGACTCATTGTCTTCTTGGACCCTAAAATTTTCCATCAACTTTGACCGTGAGTTTTTTCCTTCTTGCATTTGTGAGGCACATGGTTCGGTTTGGTTTTATTCCTTTTTTTCAGTGTGTCACTTTATACTCT
>NW_007727150.1:328239-329928 GCF_000696425.1 Galeopterus variegatus | reverse complement strand
GCTGTTTTTTATTCTAAACTCCTATTTTTCTAGGGCCTGTGGTTTGAGTGACTATTTTAGATGAGTTGACCAGTATAGCATTTTCTTTTTCTTTTCTTTTTTTTTTTTTTTTTGGTAGCTGGCAGCTATAGGACTCAGACCCTGGACCTTGGTGATATCAGTACCACGCTCTAACCAACTGAGCTAACATTTCATCACAACATAAGATTAAAAGGGAGAAAGGAGCTTTCGTTCTTCCGTGGTTCCACCACTCTTCCAAGGCAAGGCCTGCTAAGGCATGGCCAGCCCAGGTGAGCAGGAAGGGGTGATGAACCCAGGTGAGTAGGGGGTTGATTGCTGTGGTTTAAATGTCCCCCGAGCTCATGCTGGAACTTAACCCCCAACATGGTGGTGGAAGGTGGGGCCTTAAAGAGGTGATTAGATCACAAGGACTGTGCCCTCATGAATGAATGGATCCATTCGTGGAGTACTGGGTTGATGGTTTAATGAGTGGTCATGAGAGTGGTTTGATGGCTTCATAAGGACAGCAAATGAGAAGGCTTGCTCTCTCTTGCTTGGGACATCCTTACCGAGTGATACCTGGGACCCTTTAGAGAGTTCCCACCCAGAAGGTGGCCCTCACCAGATGTGCTCCATGGACCATGGACTTCCCAGCATCCAAAACTGTAAGAAATAAATACTGTTTCTTTATCAATTACCCAATTTCAGGTATTCTGTTATAAGCAACAGAAAATGGACTAATGCAATGATGAACCAAGGTGGGGAGGCACCGTCAGGCCAGGTGACCCAGTGCTCAGATTTGCACAGGACTGCCATAGAAGAGTGAAGCCAGCTACACAAGAGTAGGCGTATTTTGGCTGAAAGTAACACAAACCATCATTCCATTGCATGCAGGAGAGCCAGCTCTCTGGAATGCTAAAGAATCAGTCTTTCTGGACAAGCAATTTTTCTAGATGGTTGAAGGCTCAATCCTCTAGAAGCACTAAGACGTTTAATCGATTTTGGATTAAAACCTCTAAAATGTATCACACTCTTATGCATTTTTTTTATCACCTCTCAAATAATTGCCTACTTTCTTAAATAGATTAGGCTAAATGTTATTAAACTTTTCTTCATGACTGAGGCCCGCTAATATGAATATCAATGATATTCTGAATAATAATATATTGATGTCCACTGGGCCTGTAACTGTATAGCATAGTTCTCCCTACACGAAATGACCCCTAACTGTGATGCTTTGGGATTTCTTATATCAGATACTGATGGAGAAAAGTTAGCTAGCTTACTCAATTATTAAAGTATGGTAAGAGAGTGGTGCTGATAACACCAAGGTCAAGGATTCGGATCCCTGTACCAGCCAGCCACCCAAAAAGGAAAAAAAAAAAAAAACAATGGATATCTACGTTTATGGGTGATATTCAGAATATTAACATCCATAAGGCCAGGGCATGACCAATCAGAACAGGAGCCAGACGTGGTGCTGTAGCAGGATCTGAAAGCCTCTGCTCTGCCAGGAGTTAACCCCGTCGTCAGTGGATTAAAGGGAGATTGCGAGGTCCCCAGGAAGGGCTGGGCGGCAGGGTCTTCTGGAGGTACCATCATGTGTATATTGATTTTTTATATCATCAGTGTTTCTTTTTTTTTTTTTTTTTTCCTTTTTGTCTTTTTTACTGACCGGCAACGGGATCG
>NW_007727150.1:324673-327223 GCF_000696425.1 Galeopterus variegatus | reverse complement strand
TATCACGTGAAATAACCTACTTGCAGAATATCCAGCCGTATCCAGCCCCAATTCCATGGGGACTCCTGTGCTTTCTCTCATCAGCCTCTCTGTTGATGAATTCTCCAGTCTTAGAGCAGATCTCTAGTCTCCTGCATCCTCCCAGATTCAGCACTTGTCACCTCGGGGTGTCTACTAGCAGGCAGTTTCCTCCATCAGATCCACCCTTTCTCCTTACCAGGTACAGAAACTCACATCAAAAAACACCCAGCCAAAACCCTGGTGGAAATCCTCTTTTCTATTAATAATTAAGGCAAAAGCAAAATAGGGCCAAATATCTATAAATATTTACAGCCAGGCCTGCCATCAACATTCTGTGCCCCTTCTCCACGCACACTCACCCTAGGTCCTGCAGTGGGGGTTGGGTGATTTATTTGCTTCTCCTGCTGCCTGGGCCTTCCACTTGTCAGAGTGAGCCAGAGTCTTGCTGTTACATCCTTTCATGTACTCCACTCCCTGTTTACTTCTGTAGAGCAGGTATGTGTGTCTTTCAGCTCCACCCTTCACTGGTCAATAAGCAATTCCAAATCTATATTGAGCCCTAACCCTTCCCTTAAGACTAAGGGACTGGTTCTGCAAGTAGAAGACTGTATCTGTTTCCTGTCATCACTTCAACAAATTGCCACAAACTCAGTGCTTAAAAACAACACAAATTCATTCTCTTACAGATCTGGAGATCAGAAATCCGAAATCAGTTTCAATGGGCTGAAGTTGAGATGTCAGCGGGTCTAGTTCCTCCTAGGGGATCTGAGGGGACAATCTGTTCCCTTGCGTTTTTCAGCTTCTAGTGGCCACCTGCGTTTCTTTGTTCGTGACCTTGTCCTCAGATCGCTCCAATCTCTTGCTTCCATCATCCCCCCTCCTGCTGCCTCCTTTGGTCTTCTCTCCCTCTCAAGAGGATCCCTGTGATTACATGTAGGGTCTGCCCGGAAAACTCAGGATAATTTCCCTATCTCCAGATCCTTCACTTAATCATACTTGCAAGTCTTCTCCGTCCTACAAGGTAACATTCACAGGTTCCAGGGGATTAGGACATGGACATTTAAGGGGGGCCACTATTTAGCCTACCACAGGAATGCAGGAAACCATTAGGCTCAATGAAACCACAAGTTGCTGAAAATTGGGTTTAGACTTCAGAGAATTGGGAGATAACTCAGCAATGTCAGGAAACACACTGGAATGGGGGGACCATCGAGGAACAAAATAAGCCACGGCTAACCTGGCAGAAGGCACAGTGACCAGGCTCCCTGCTGAGCTCTTAATGGCCACCGTGGTACGGCCAGTGTTGACTGATAAGACTGGAACAGCCTGGTAACCTGATAAAGGGTCCCCGCTGAGTAGGAAAAACAAACAAACTGTTTTTGTTCAGTTCTTACTCATCAACAGTCAACTCAGATCAACCCGGAAGACTTCCATGGCCAAACATGTGGGGGGTTTTCCCAACACACCGAGCAGTCCTGCAGTGGACACCAGCTGGGTGTCCTCCAATTCCATTTAGACACTGTCGGCCTGATCCCACAGGTTGAGGGCTTAGTCCCCAAGACTGCCCACCTTTCAGGTGCCAATTGCAAGCCCCAGGTTTTGCCCATGCTTCTGACCGAATGGCTTAAAATCAGGGTTCCCACAACCTCCTCCTTGGGTTTGATTAATCTGCTAGAGCAGCTCACAGAACTCAGGGAAACACTTACTCATGTTTACTGGTTTATTACAAAGGATACGATGAAAAGATGCACAGGGCGAGGTGTGGGGGAAGGGCAGGGAGCTTCCATGCCCTCCCCGGGCACGCCAGCCCCCAGGAACCTCCACGTGGTCAGCTGTCTGGAAACTCTCCAAACCCCGTGCTCTTGGGTTTTTATAAAGGCTTCATTATGCAGGCATGGTCGAAGCATGGACAACTGCATAGAATTGCAACTGGACAAAAAGGTCGTGATCTAACACCAATAGACTGACGGGGCAGGCCCAGCAAGTCCTTTTTGTTCAGGTTCTTCTCGGCCTCTCTGTGTCGCATTCATTCCTCCTGGGCATGGGGCAGGACCCCTCCTGAAACGGGGATCTCATGAACTACAATCAGGTAAAGTAGGTCAGAGGATTTCCTATGGGCAGCTCCAAGACAGAAAGGCAGGGGAAGATCAGAGTCCTGCCTTAGGGGGCCAGGAATCGTGAACCAAAGCATACGTGTACCCTAATGTCACAGCAGCACTGAGGAGAGGGGGTCAAAGGCCCAGTGTGATCAACCTTCCAGGAACGAGCAGGACCAACAGTCCCTGATCGTGGGCTTCCTCACCCACGGCGGAAGGGCTGATTTGGGGCTGAGTCGCAGTCTGGCATTTACGGGGAGCCTCTGTATCAGAAAAATAGGGTCCTTTACTTTGTGCCCATGCAAACCTCTGTCATGTTGATCTAAAAATGAAAAGGAAGACCTAACAGATACTCCAAATTTTAGAATCCTTAAGATTATCCACTTCTGCTATGGCAGTTTGGCTTTTTTTTTTTTTTTTTTTTTTTTTTTTT
>NW_007727150.1:319702-323211 GCF_000696425.1 Galeopterus variegatus | reverse complement strand
AAAAAAAAAAAAACTCTTAAGAAACTAGGAGACGAGGGAATTTTTTCAATCTGCTAAAAGAATATCTACCACAAAAAATGTATAGCAAACGCCATACTTAATGGTGAAATATTAAACGTTTTCCCCTTAGACTGGGAAACTAAGATGCTTGCTACCACGATGTATATTAAAATTTTCCTGGAGATTCAGGCTAGTGCAATAAAAGTGGACGAGATAAAACTGTTTTTTCACAGATGACATAATTGGTCATTTTCTTTTTTCAGGCTAGTGCAATAAAAGTGGACGAGATAAAACTGTTTTTTCACAGATGACATAATTGGGTACACATTTCCTGGAGATTCAGGCTAGTGCAATAAAAGTGGACGAGATAAAACTGTTTTTTCACAGATGACATAATTGGTCATTTTCTTTTGAAAATCCAAAAAGAACAACAGGTAAATTATTACAATTAATAAGTGAGTACACAAAATAAAAAGAAAAACATAAGTGGTTCTCATAGAAGTAGAGAGTAGAAAAATGGTTATCAGAGGCCAGGAGGGGAGGGACGGTGGGGTGGAGAAGAGATGGACTAACAGGCACAAAACCAAAGCCGTCTGTCCCAAGTGAATCATTGTGCAGTACATGCACATATTGAAACAATACACTGTGCCCCACAAATATGTACAAATAAGTGTTAAAATTTAAAAAATTTAAAAGTGAGTCTACAAAGTTGATGTATACAAAGTCAGTATAGAAAATGTAATTTTATTTCTATATAATAGAAGCTGATGCAGTACCAGCAACTGCCTCCAGATGTCTTGTTTCCAAGGAAAGTAACCCCTCTTTTACTGAGTCACTGGTAGTTGGGTGTCCTGTTACTTGCATCCGAAAACCTTCCGAAGTGACACATCTGCAGGTGCACAATGTTTCAGGCTCTTCTCAGCTATGCTTTCACAGAGCTTATATTCTGGTTGAAGGAAACAAATATTAAAAATAAATAAGATGACTTCAGATAGTGATAAATATATTAAGAAAGTAAAGCAGGGTAATGGGATAGAGGGAAGGTGGGAGGAGGACGTCGGACAGGGTGGTCAGGGAAGGCCTCTCTGGGGTGACATTCGAGCTAAGGCCTGACTGGGAAGAAGGGGGCGGGCAGAGATCTGAGGGGAAGAGCGGTCCTGACAGGGCGATCAGCAGAAACCCAAAGGCGGGAAGAAACGCATGAGTACAAGGGTCACCCCATGCCCAGTCCATTCACAGCCCCTGTCGGGTCTACCTTCAAAATGTTTCCAACCACCTTTTTTCCTTCCACCTGCCCCAGCCTGATTTAAGCCCCCAGCTCTCTTGCTTGGACGCCTGTGTGGCTTCCGCCTGGCCCCCTGCTCCTCTGGCCTCTATAGTCTATTCTCCACGTGGCCAGAGGGATCCCCCTAAAACATGAGCAGCTCAAGACACTCCCTGCTCAAGGCCATCCAGTGGCTCCGGTCCCACTCAGGCTAACCTTGAGTCCTCACCCTGGCTTCAAAGCCTTCACCATCTGCCCCACTCTCTGCAACACCATCTCCTACCACTGGGACCTGGTGGTGCCAACATCCTGCTGCTCTTTAAACCTACCACATGCTCCCACCACAGGACCTTTGCACCTGCAATTCTCCTGCCTTGAATGCTCTTCCACCACATATCCACATGGCTCCACGCCCGTCCCATTCAGGTCACATCTTCTGAGAGAAGCTTTCTTGGACCCACCCGTCACTCCCAGTCCTTCCTTCCAATTTCTTCCTGGGCTGTAGTTCTGAAGAATAGTCCAATCTTATTGTGTAAGTTCTGAGTCTCTGATCTTTTTCTACACTAGAAGTCAGCATCCAGGATGGGGAGGATTTGGGTGCATTCTCAGAGTTACGTGTATTCCCTCTTCACCTGCGGGTTTGCTCAGATGCTGGGCTGCTGTTGAATCCCTCATAGACATAAACAAATATTTTTAAAGGTCTTATTTAAATTCGTGGATATTTTCTCTTTTTCCAGTCCCCTGCCTTCAATTTTTCCAAGCCCAGATTTCAACACTTTCACCTACACGAACGTGAATAGGCTTTTAAGAACCATCGAAATGTTTATAACTTTATAGACAGACTCACCCATGGGTGTAAATGACCCTGGTGTTCCTCAGAAGTGTTGGTTAAATTTAACTTATCAAGAGCCCCAATTTACTTCCTACTTAATTTGTTGACCTTCCTTCCTAATTAAAAAAAATGTTAATGATGTTATTATCATGGACAATTTCCCACAGCCAAGAAGAATAATTAAAGGTGCTGGTTTGCACATTTGGGCCCCTAAATGACCCCAGCTTAGAGAGGGAGCCAAAAGTCCTGTCATCAACAAGGTAGGACAGATGCCAAAACTTGGTATAGCCCAAAATTCACAGTCACATGATTCTGAAATGGGATCAGCTCTATTGAGGACAATTTGCAAGGAAGTTGCTCTCCAGTAAAATTAAACGACCAGTCATTGGGAAATAAGTTAGTGATCATGAGTATCTACTCGACTTTAATTTGCCAGGTGAGCACAGCCCTGTATTGTCTGAGACCAAAGGGTGCCAGGTCACTCACCTTTGCTGGTCAGGATTCTTGAGAAGTGCCCCCAAGAACACCTTATTTTAGATTTTTTTTCCCTCCCATAACAGCTGCTTCATTGAAAAACTCTGGAAAACACTAAGAAGCCAGTGCTGTATTTCTGCTTATCTTCAGTTGTCTGCATTTTGTTTGCTTCTCAATGTCATGCTTGTAGAAACAAAGCCACTTTTGAATGGCTCATTACTCGCTCTGTGCCCTGCAGTCACGAGGAGTCGTCGCTGTAGTGATGGAAGCCACTGTCCTCTGATCGTGCACTTTTTCTAGCTGAAGCATACATTGTGCACTCCTGACATCCAGTGGCCAGAAAAAATACCTTGCATGGTTTGTGTGTGTGTGTGTGTGTGTGTATTTTTTAGTTTCATACAAGATCCAGAGTGTGATTGCAAACAGCTGGTCTGTGGAGGCTCGAGGAATGGAAAGACAAGGGAGCCCAGGAAAGAGGAGTGACCTTGGTTCTCCCTGCTGCAATGCCGGGGAAACCCATTTGATGGATAGGAAGACACCAGAAAAGGTTGTTTGGATATTCGGGAAATCCCATTTCCCAGACATCAAATATTTGTTTATAATGAAAGCAAAATTTAAAGCTTTTTTATTAAGGGCCGGCCCATGGCTCACTCGGGAGAGTGCGGTGCTGACAACACCAAGGCCACGGGTTCAGATCCCTATATAGGGATGGCCGGTTAGCTCACTTGGGAGAGCGTGGTGCTAACACCAAGTCAAGGGTTAAGACCCCCTTACCTGTCATCTTTAAATTTTAAAAAAAAAAGCTTTTTTATTGAGGTAAAATTAACATAACATTACCTTTCTAAAGAGGACAATTCAATGGCACCTAGTACATTCCTCAATGGTATATACCACCCTCCCCATTTAGTTCCAAAACATTTTCATCATCACCCCCAGAAA
>NW_007727150.1:310533-318702 GCF_000696425.1 Galeopterus variegatus | reverse complement strand
AAAAAAAAAAAAGCTTTTTTATTGAGGTAAAATTAACATAACATTACCTTTCTAAAGAGGACAATTCAATGGCACCTAGTACATTCGTCAATGGTATATACCACCCTCCCCATTTAGTTCCAAAACATTTTCATCATCACCCCCAGAAAACCCCACACCCATTAGCAATCATTTCTTATTCTCCCTTCCTCCAGCTCCTGGCAACCACTAATCTGCTTTCTTTCTGTCTATATGGATTTGCCAGTTCTGGATATTTCATATAAACGGAATCATACAATATGTGGCCTTTATGTCTGGCTTCTTTCACTCAGCATGATGTTTTTTGTCTGCTTGGTTTTTTATCTGAATATAGCTGATTGTCCGTATCTGTGGGGTACAGCACTGAGTATCAATACCAGTGTGCAGTATGGGATGTTTGAATCAGGATAATTAGTATAATCAGCATTATAAAATGTAATCAATTTTTGTGGCCCTATACCAATTTCTCCCTTACCTGTCCCCCTTCCCCACCTCTGATAACCTAAGTTCTATTCTCTTCTTTTGAAAGTTCAACGTATTATTGTGATTGTTGTAGCTTTCTTTATTTATTTCTGTGTTTGTATATTTTTAGCTTCCACTTGTAAGGACGTACGGTATTTCTCTTTCTGTGCCTGGCCAGTTTCACTTAACATAACTTTCTCTAAGTTCACCACGTTGCTGCAAATGGCAGTATTTCATTATTTTTTATTGCAGAGTAGTATTCCATTGTATAAATATACCACATTTTCCTTATCCAGTCACCCATCAATGGACACTTAGGTTGGTTCCAATCTTGGCTATTATAAATAGAGCTGAAATAAACATGGGAGTGCAGGGATCCTTAAGACATGATGATTTCCATTCCTTTGGGTACTTACCGAGCCATGCGAGTGCTACGGCACTTCTATCTGTAGTTGTTTGAGGAACCTCCATACCATTTTCCATAAAGGCTGCACCAATTTACAGTCCCACCAACAGTGGAGGAGGGTTCCCCTTTCTCTGCATCCTCACCAGCATTTGTTATTCTGTGTTTCTGATTCTGGCCAGTCTAACTGGGGTGAAATGAAATCTCAGAGTGGTTTTGATTTGCATTCCCCTGATGCTTAGTGATATTGAGCATTTTTTTATGTCTGTTGGCCATTTGTAAATATTCCTTTGAGAAATGCCTATTCAGCTCCTTTGCCCATTTCTTAATTGGGTTACTTGTTTTTTTACTGTTAAGTTGTTTGAGCTCCTTGTTTATTCTGGATATTAATCCTTTGTCAGATGCATAGTTTTCAGATATTTTCTCCCACTCTGTAGGTTGTCTTTTTGTGGTTAATTGTTTCTTTCACTGTGTAGAAGCTTTTTAGTTTGATATAATCCCATTTGTTTATTTTTCTTTTGTTGCCTGTGCTTTTGGGGTCTTATTCATAAAGCCTTTGCCCAGTCTTACTTCCTGAAGTGTTTCCCCTATGTTTTCTTTTAGTAGTTTTATAGTTTGGGGTCTTATATATGAGTCTTTAATCCGTTTTGAGTTGATGTTTTTGAGGCTCATCCGAGTTGTATCATATCAGCAATTGATTTGTTTTTATAGCCGGGTAATATTCTGTTGTATGTATATACCATATTTTGTTTATCCATTCATCTGTTGATGAACATTTGGGTAATTTCCACTTTGGGGCTATTGAGAATAGCGCTGCTATGAACAATCATGTGAAGCATTTGTTTGTGTATCTGATTTCAATTCTTTGGGTACATACCTAGGTGTGGAATTGCTGGGTCATAAGGTAATTCTATGCTTAACTTTTTGAAGAACTGGTGATAGATTTTTAGACTCATTGAAATTGATAAATAATTTTATTTAGACCAGGAACACATCTTCCCAAATGAACGTTTTTTTTCTGAGCAGTCTCCTTTATTCATGTGTATCTGACTTGTTGGCCCAGACTGAAAGTACCCATGGGAATGAACGCAGATGGACCAGATAAAAGAACCCATTCAGGGGAAAGTTAATTTGCTTAAGGATTCCCTGTTGACATTTGTTTAGCTTGAGCGACAGCTCAGCAAACAGAAATCCTTGCCCCAAATTTTTGGTATGATCTCTGTCATAACATTTTGTCTGAAAATCGCCTCCAGGCCTAAGATGAACTTGTACAGCCATGTGAACTAATTAAGCTGAAAAGAACTCTCAAAACATGATTTCTCTGATGTGTTCTCATTCAAAACTTCCAGGTCACTAATTTGTCGAGTTTTCTTTAAAAGGAGAAAATAATGGGGAGGAGAGGATGTAAATTTGGAGCCCTCTACAGTAAAATATTCTTGATTTGACATCAATAGAGAAGAGGCTGATTGACATAAATGAATGTTCTAGAAAACTTGCACTGACCCCATTAAGCCCTCATTATAAATGGAAGGGTACTTCAAAAAGTTTGTGGAAAAATTGAGTTAGAAGATAATATGAGTCCTTCCATGAACTTTTTAAAGACCCCCTTGCATGTTAGCCATTTTGGACTAAGAACTTTCTAAAACTGAGCACTCAGTTTCCTGCCTTCTTAGAAGATGCTGGATGTGATTATGAGTATCATTTGTTGGACCAAGTTTGAGCTACAGCACAGTGGTCTTCTCAAGAGCTAAGAGCTTGGGAAGGGAGTTACAGTGCCTGTAATATACTTTCAAATCCTTCAGTCAAGTCTGACTTAGTTTCAATCCACTTCCTAGGGGCAATCAACTCTGCTAAATTGGGAAAGCAAAACCCTGGAAGTGATGAGAACTTACATTTGAAAGACTCAGCAAAAGTCCACTTTGGCTCTCTTTACCTCCAGTCAACACCAGATGGTTTCTTAATTAGCATAATGAGAGCTAAAAAGAATTTTGTTTTGATGTTGTGTTCAAGACTGATGGGCCAGCAGGGAATATTGGCTAGAGCCTGGATTCCAGACACGCCTGCCTTGGTATGAGCAGGAGGTACCAATGTAGTGAGTTTGTATGTAATTTTAATTTACAAGTAGCCATGTTTTTTAAAAAGTAAAGAGAAACAGGTAAAATGAATTTGAATAATAAATTTATTTAACCCATCTATCCAAAATATTTCTTCAATATGTAATTGACATTAAAAATATTAATGAGATATTTCACATTATTTTTCTTGTACTGTCTCTGAAATCCAGTATGTATTTTAAATATTACTGGCACTAAGCTAGGAGTTTTAAATGCATTTGCTATTTCCTTTTCTTTTTTTCTTTTTTTTTTTTTTTTTTTTTTTTTGTCCTTTTTGTGACCGGCCGCACCGCGCTCAGCCAGCGAGCGCATTGCACCGGCCATCCCTATATAGGCAGCGCTGCACTCTCCCGAGTGCGCCACGGGCTCGGCCCTGCATTTGCTATTTCTAATCCTCAAAACAACCCCGAAAGGCAGGGTGTTTTTGGACCCATTTTACAGATGAACATACTGAGGCCGGGAGGTCTTAGGTAACTTTCTGAAGATAACGTGGAAGGAGCAGTGGCGGAGCCAGGGGTAGTGGATAGGTATTCACACCCAGAGTCCCCTCTTCACAGCAGGTGACCATCCTTCACCTGCCGGCTGCTCACAGCTGTGTTTCTCACTGAGCACTGCCTGGTCCGAGGTTAGGACCCCTCCCAGGGGCAGCCCCAGCCAATGATAGACTGAGGAAGGGATGCAAAGGCCCAGGCCTAGTCTCAATTTGGGACCAGAGCTTCCCTGTAGGATCAGCCTCAGTTGTGGCCACATTGGGGTCAGCTACTCCCTCTGCCAAGTCCTGCCCTCGGGTCTCTCCCAAGAGCCTTTCCTCTTCCCCTGCAGCCTCTGCAGTTGCTTCAAGGGGACCCAGGACACCAGGCCTCACTCAGCCTCCAAACCCTTGCTTCGGAGCTACTCCGTGTTTGGCAGGGCAGCCTCTGCAGCCCACAGCACCAGCGTCCCGCCAGCCAGGACACACGCAGCGGAGGAGCACTCTCCTGCGGAAACCAGTCTCGCCCCAGCTGCTGGCCCAAGACCGGATGGTGTTCTGCATTTCTGCCCCTTTGGTCTTCAGAAGCTGGACAACATGAGCTCACTAAGAAAACAAACTCGGGAGTAAGTTATCTGCATTTTTAGAAAACATACTGTAAAGCTACATGACTACGCCAGTTGTCAGGCTGAGGCAATAGCTACGCTAAAGCCAAAATGTTTCATTATTTTAATTATACTAAGTTTCCATTTGTATTGTCCAGGCTAGGGATTAGGGCCCACAGACCCTTCAAACCCATTGTACAGAGTGGGTCACAAACCCCTCACATGACAGGCTGGGTCACCAGATCCCTCACATCCAGGTCCATGCTAGGTAATTGGGAAAGATCCTGGGAGCCATTGGCATATGACATGAGCTCAGTCCTCAGCAACAGCAGCAGTAGCAGCAGAGACAGTGATGGCCTCTTGGGGATCCCCAGGGGGCCCTAGTAGCAACAGCTTGCAGCAACAGCCTCCAGCAGCAGTAGCAGCTTCCCCAAGGCCCTCCCGGGGACATCCTGGGGGCAGGGGGCCCTGTGGATCAGAGCCACTCATCCTTTATACTTAAGCCCATAACCCAGGACACTTGGGTGCACATGTGCCAGTACATTAAACAATAACCAAGGAACACCTGGGTGCACGTGCACATTTACACCAAATGCTCGGCAAGATTCTGAACATCTGAGGGGCCCTGACCGTTTTCCTTCACTTTCCCTGCACATACACACACACACACACACATACACAAAGCAATCAACAGGAATAACACTGGAACGATTTCTGAGCATTTCCCCAAGTAATAAAATATTTTTTTTAAGTACCTATTGAGAATGACAAGAAGAGACCTTAGTCACCCAGGGTCCTTGGACCACTTTCAGTCAGTCCAATCTCAGAGATTGCGACAGCAAAGTTCTCAAGTTGGCCAGACAGTGGGCCAGGGTCCCCTGGGAGTCACCCCGACCCAGTGCCCTCCAGCCCCCTGGGTTGGCACTGCCAGCCTCCCAGAGCGTGGACTCACCCAAGGCACCTAGAGTGCATGTGGAAGCTGACCTGAGGGGGGGTCCTCCAGGACCTGCAAAGACACTAGAGACCCCTCACTGGGAGACGAGGCTGTTAATTAATCAAAACAACCCTGTTCACTAAATTTGAACTTTCTGTTCAGCACAGCCTGTGGCCACGGTGCAGGTCATTCCCGGGGTCTCTCCAGCTGAATTATGTAAGGCTTTTTCTAAATAGTTGAAGAAACTTTTGGAAACGCGTCCTGGCCAGTCTTAACACCTCACTGGGGAAGACAAAGCAAGAGACTGATGACTGTGGGCCACTTTTACTTACCTCTGGAGCCTGGGGCAACTCTGCATAGCAAGGTGACTAATAATAAAACACACCCATCCCCACAAAAGAGGAAATGACCAGGGTGGACCTTCCCGGCCCCTCCCTCAGGGGCTCCACCTAGATCTGGCTCATAACCCAGCAGGGGGGCGAGAAAGTCAAGAGGAAATCCCAGCTGGATCTCAGCTCCGGCTGCTTCACCCCACCTTCCTGCTCCCCACCTGTGCCTCCCTCTCCCCACCCCTCCCCTTCTCGAATGTGCCCCAGAGCACACAGGATGTCACCCCCTCTCACCCCCCACCCCTTATTGTGCCTGATCTGAGTCCCAGACACAGGCAAACATGTGTAGGCTCCAGAAATTGTACACTACAAACAAAATGAAATTAATTAAATAAAAGAATAAAAATATCCAAGCAGCACGTAGTGGAACAAAAATACATCCCTCCGTTTCCCATCCTCCCCTCAGTCCTCTCCCCAGAGGGAGCCACCATTAATCACATAGTTGTGTCCTTCCAGATGTTCTCTAGATGCCCGCACACGCACACACGCACAGGCCGTTGGGTTCATGTTACACATATGGCTCAGAGGTTGGACTTTTTTTCACTCACTGTATTGTGGACACTTTTATATGTTGTACATGCCCTATAGCTCTACCTCATCGCTGCAACTGTTGACATCCAGGAGATTTTATGCACATATCATAACAGAGTTCCTTCCCTGCACCTCTGCTCTCAACACTGGCACATTTTCTCATCAGTCTCAGCCAGCTTTGTTGCTTTGCATATCACCTCCCAGATTCCGTGTCCAGCCTGACCTCTTCTCCCAGCTCCAAGACTTGCAATCCTGATGCCTTCCCAACGCCTGCACCTGGATGCCTGAGGCACCTCCACACAGCCACCTTCCACATTCTCCCATCCCCTTCCCCTCTGAGCCTTCCCGTCTCAGTAAATGCCACCATCGTCCTCCAGCAGCGCACAGCAGTCACCCAAGCTATCAGCAAGTCCTGTTGACTTTCCCTCCAAAAACGCGCCCTGAATCCAACAACCATCGCTCACCACTTTTATTGACGCAGTCCTAGTCCAAGCAGGGTCTTTCTCCTGAGCGATCACAGTCAGATTCCTTGTCTCTCCTCCTCTCGCCTACAGTCCAGGGACATCATTCTGAAGGTGAATCCCACTGCCCTTCTCTCTTTAAAACCATGCAGTGGTTTCCCGTTAGGACCAGAATAGAACTCAGACTCCTTACCGTGGTCCATGAGGCCCTATACGATCTGGTCCCTGCCTACCTCCCCTCTTCAGATGGATGAGTCAGCTGGATCCTCTAGGAGGTGACACTGAAGTGGAGTTAGGAGGGTGAGAGATGTGTATCGGGGGTAGTGGCTGTGAAAGGCAAAGGGGGATGAGGCAGGACTTGGCAGGGAGACCTCAGGTAACGATGCAGAACAGCCTTGGCTAACCCTCTGGGGAGCTCAGTAGCAAATGCAGCCCCGCTGGGCAGAAGTGGCCAGGCCTGGTATCCCAGCCTGGTGCCCCGGCATGCACAGTGCGTGGCCTCAGCTCAGCAGCTGGAGTCCATCAGCCAACTGCACCCCACGGCTAAATGGCCACCTCTTTCTTGGAGGGAGATCCAAGAGCTGCGCCTGTGTCTCTCCCTTACCTTGTACCTCTCTCCCCCTCGCTTGCTTTGCTCCAGCCACACTGGCCTGCCTTCTGTCCCTTGAATATGTCAAAATTAGAGAAGAAGGGAAGATTGCAGGAAATTAGCTAAGAGGGGACTGGCAGTGCAGATGCTGTTGGGCCTTGGAGACCATAGCAGGACACTTGGATTTTCTCTGAGTGATTCCAGAGCCATTGGCAGATTGGGAGCCAGGAAGACCGTGATCTGATGATTCAAAGGCCCTGAGCCCTCCGCACTGAAAACAGCCTGTGGGGAGGGGAGGGCAGAAGCAGGTGGCAGTTAGCAAGCGACTGTGACACAGGCAAGAGGTAACGGAGGCCCAGCCTACATGGGTGGCAGTAGAAATGGTGAGGGGTATTTAGAGAGTTGTCTGAAGCCTCCAGATATTTTGAAGGTAGAGCCAAGTGCAATTACTCTTGATGAATTGGATGTGAGGTGCTAGAGAAAAAGTCAAATAGACCTCAAAGTTTTTGACCTGAGCAACTGGAAATTTGGAGCTGCTGTTTACTGAGATGGGAGAGACAGTGGAGAACAGGTCTGGGACGTGATAGATGTCTTAGTGTAGATCCCCTGAAGGCAAAACTGCCACAAGAACTTAGGGTGAAGGGCTGGCTGGCTTAACACAGTTGGTTAGAGCACAGCCTTATACCCCAAGGTCATGGGTTCGGAACCCTGTACTGTCCAGCCCCCCCTCACAAGAACTTAGGGTGAAGGGCTGGCTGGCTTAACACAGTTGGTTAGAGCACAGCCTTATAACCCCAAGGTCATGGGTTCGGAACCCTGTACTGTCCAGCCCCCCCTCCACCAAAAAAAAAACTTAGGGAATAGTGGTTTACTTGATCCCAAGTAAGCAGAAGGGAGCAGGGAGAGTGAGACACATTAGAAACAGTAGTTCTGTGACAATGCACTGCTTCTCCTTGAATATATAAATAAGCACACACACGTATTCACGTTTCCCTCTTTTTCACTTAAAAGGTAGCATATTATAAAACCCAGGGCCGGCCCGGTGGCGCACTGCTACAGTGCGCCACTTGGGAAGCGCGGCAGCGCTCCCACCGAGGGTTCGGATCCCACATATAGACTGGCTGCTCACTGGCTGAGCGAGGAGCGGGGGCAACACCGAGGGTTGCGATCCCGTTGCCGGTCCCGGTCCGGTAC
>NW_007727150.1:308566-310476 GCF_000696425.1 Galeopterus variegatus | reverse complement strand
ACTGAGGGTTGCGATCCGTTGCCGGTCACGAAAAAAGACAAAAAGAAAAAAAAATAAAAAATAAAAAAATAAAACCTGTTCTGCTCCTGGCTGTGTTCACTTTACTTAGCATGTGAACATGCTAAGCTTGCATGCTAATGCTAATGCCCATTCAACCCCCAAGGGAGGGATGATTTAAGATATACTTTGGATTACAAAGACTTAGCCCAAGGGGGAAAATAATGAAAATATCTCAATAATTTTTTATATCAATTTCCTGTTGAAATGATATTTTGGATCTACCAAGTTAAATAAAATACACTATTAAAATTAGAGCTGGCTGGTTAGCTCACTTGGTTAGAGTGTGGTGCCGATAACATCAAAGTCGATGGCTCAGATCTCCTTAGCGGCCAGCTGCCAAAACAAAAATTGTTCTACTGTTTGTTTTTAATTTGTTTAATGTGGCTGCTAGCATTTTTAAAATTACATATGAAGCTCACGTTGTATTTCTTTTGAACAGTGTGGGTACAAGCAGTCATGCCATCTGCAAATGATGACAGTTTTTCTAATTCTTCTGCCTTTATTTTTGTCTCATTGCTTTAGCTAAGATCTCATTTAATATTTGATAAAATCTGTAATGGTGAGGATCTTTGTTATTTTCCCAACTTAAAGTGATGGTTTCTCAGATTAAGGAATTTTCCTTCTATTCCTAGCTTATGTTATAAACTAAATTATGTCTCCTCCCCCCGATTTATATGTTGAAGTCCTAATTTCCAGTACTTCAGAATGTGAGCATATTCAGAGACAGGGTCTTTACAGAGATAACTAAATTAAAATGAGGTCATTATGGTGGACTTTAATCCAATATGTCTGGGTGTGAGGTACTAAATAGCAAGCTGACAAAGTCCTTGCTATTCTGGGGAAGCCAGCAAGGCTGGCATCCCTTTTGCCTTCTTCCCCCTTCTCCCTCCCCTTGAGGTCTGACCTTTGATTGAACCCAGGACCCTGGAAGCTTTGTAAATGAGAAACTTATGTTCTTATTTTGTTAATAAGCAGTTAGCTATGAACCTTCAAGTGCCGTGGCAGCTGAAAATGTTCTATAAATGGCTTGGTACCAGACATAATTGATTTAATCAGTACAATTTGTTATTTTCACTGGCTTATAAAAAAGAACCTAAAATAAACTAGGATGCCTTACAGGTCAGCATCCTGTAAGGTCCTCCTGACCCCATAAAGTGTGTCTCTTCATTTCCCACTGTCTGCCCTCGGGGTACTGGTCAACAACATCTGGGTCCTTATAAGAAGAGAAAATTTGGACCCAGAAACACATAGAGGGAACATGGTAAGAAGGAACATAGAAAGAAGTCAGCCATCAAGAAGCCAAGGAGAGGGCCGGCCCAGTGGCGCACTGGAGAGTGCACCGCTTGGGAGTGCGGCGGTGCTCCCGCCGAGGGTTCAGATCCCATGTGGAGACTGGTTCCCGCTCACTGGCTGAGCGTGGTGCGAGCACAACACCAAGGGTTGCAATCCCGTTACCGGTCAGTAAAAAAGACAAAAAAAAAAAAAAAAAAAAAAAAAAGAAGAAGCCAAGGAGAGAGGTCTGGGATAGATCTCCCAAACAGTCTGCAGAAGGAACCAGCCCTGCCAACATGTTGGTCTTGGGCTTCTGGCCTCCAGAACTGTGAGACAATACATTTCTGTTCTGTAAGCCACCCAGACTATGGTAATTTGTTATGGCAGCCTAAGCAAACAATTACGCTCAGATTAAGGAATTTCCTTAGCTCAGTTGGTTACAGCACAGTATTATAACACCAAGGTCAAGGGTTGGGTCCCTATACTGACAAAGAGATTTGAGGAATTTTCCTTTTATTCCTAGCTTGTTGAGCATTCTTACCATAAATGATTGTTGACTTTTCTCAAATGCTTTTTCC
>NW_007727150.1:292858-308556 GCF_000696425.1 Galeopterus variegatus | reverse complement strand
TGGAATCTCTGCCAACTTGGCTGGACAAAATGAGGCAGGAAGAAGAACTTTGATGTAGAAGACACAAAAAAAGGGGAGCAGTCGCTCCAGAATCTCTGTACAGGAGGAGCTCAGAGGGGCAACTCGATTGGAGGAGACACCTAGAAGACTTGCCTTAAAACTGCAGTTGTGGGCCGGCCCGGTGGCGCACTCGGTAAAGTGCGGCGCTTGGGAGCGCGGTGGCGCTCCCGCCAAGGGTTTGGATCCCATATAGAGACCGGTCCGCTCACTGGCTGAGCGTGGTGCAGGCACGACACCGAGGGTTGCGATCCCGTTACTGGTCACGAAAAAAGACAAAAAGGGGGGGAAAAAAAAAACTGCCGTTGTGCTTTATTCTTACCTAGCTTACGTTTCGGGAGATGTCTTTGAGGAGATGCTGATGGAGATCACAAGAGCTGATGACCCTCTGTTGATGTCCCCATTGAAGGTATATCTATTAGCTGCAGAAAAATCAATACTTCTCTCCTCCCCATTCAACTTATCATCCACAGGTGCTTGCTCAGAGGAATACCTGTGAAAGTGTGAATCTCCAGAGAAAATATCCAGGCTGTCCACATCCCTTACCTTTGTTCACTTCAAAATAAGTCAAGGAGAAACAAAGCATCAAAGTTGAAGTTCTTAGAGCTTTCTCCACCTGCTCTCTCTGACATGCTACTTAGAGCAAGAATGCTTTGTAAGTCGCTGATCAAAGGAGAAAAACATTATCCAAACAGCGAACCAGTGCCAAAACTTACATATCACGGATGCCTGGCTAATGCTGCCTTGGGCAGCTTGCTGAGTTTCTTAACTAGATTTATTCCATTGGCCCAGGAAGCTGGGGAGAGATGAGGCTGGCCCAGTAATCCTCGTAGCTCAGAGAGATCCTGCTCGGGCTGCAGAAAGATGCAGGTGTCTTCTGTGATCCCTACAGCCAGTCCCCATGGGGCAGGGGGATTTGGATACTTGTGATGGCTGGGTTCACTTCTCCTTCAGAATCTCATGGGTGCAGGTGGATTTCTGAAGATCATCACCAAATGTCTGCATTGACAGAAAAGGACAGTAAGAGGAGTGTGAGATTCAGAAGGTCGATTTGGGGGAGCCGGAAAATGAAACCCAACATCCCCTATGGAAAAGCACTTTATCTACTTAACAAAGGGAGAGATGAGGCTGGCCCCGGAATCCTCCTAGCTCAGAGAGATCCTGCTCGGGCTGCAGAAAGATGCAGGTGTCTTCTGTGATCCCTACAGCCAGTCCCCATGGGGCAGGGGGATTTGGATACTTGTGATGGCTGGGTTCACTTCTCCTTCAGAATCTCATGGGTGCAGGTGGATTTCTGAAGATCATCACCAAATGTCTGCATTGACAGAAAAGGACAGTAAGAGGAGTGTGAGATTCAGAAGGTCGATTTGGGGGAGCCGGAAAATGAAACCCAACATCCCC
The DNA here is from genome assembly GCF_000696425.1 of Galeopterus variegatus. Lineage (NCBI taxonomy): Eukaryota > Metazoa > Chordata > Mammalia > Dermoptera > Cynocephalidae > Galeopterus > Galeopterus variegatus. Next base: position 307,098 of record NW_007727150.1, on the reverse strand, counting down.
TATGGAAAAGCACTTTATCTACTTAACAAAAATGTGTTTCACACCTGCTTTGGACTAGGCATGTGAATACAGAGGTGAAATGAGGGGTCCCAGCCTGGGCTTCCCAGTCTGATGGGGGAGACGGCCCAGTGAGCAGGCAGTTATGGGGTGTGGCACGTACATGGTGCTAGGAGCCCAGAGCAGGGAGCACTTGGTCCACAGTCCGGGGGTCGGTAGCAGTGTAGAGGCTGGAATGAGGAGGAAGAGGTAGTTGGTTTCTGTTTCCTCCTTATGGGCACTATATAACGTCAGAAATAAGGGACTTTGTTTTGATCAGCGAGTCAAAGAGGAAGAGGGTCTGTATCACAGGTGGAAGGAACCCCACAAACAGAAACACGGATTATGGTAGCCCCCTGCTCCCTGACCCTAATGAACAACAGGAGAGGTGACAGAGGAGTATGGGGACTGGGAACAACGTGCCTCTTTATCCTTCATTCTCAGCCTCCCTGGCCCAGCACTGGGATTCCACATCTCTGGGTACCATATTTCTGGGTTATAACAAAACTAGGGGCATCTCATCCCATACTGGTCTGTATCACAGGTGGAAGGAACCCCACAAACAGAAACACGGATTATGGTAGCCCCCTGCCCCGTGACCCTAATGAACAACAGGAGAGGTGACAGAGGAGTATGGGGACTGGGAACAACGTGCCTCTTTATCCTTCATTCTCAGTCTCCCTGGCCCAGCACTGGGATTCCACATCTCCGGGTAACATATTTCTGGGTTATAACAAAACTAGGGGCATCTCATTCCATACCAGGCTGTCAATCTTGCCATTAAGTTAGAGACATATTTATTAATATTATTCATTCCTTGCCTTTGTACAGAGCTTTATACTTTCCAGCCCTGCTTTGGTTTTGAGAACTGAAACTTTCTATGCCTGCACTCAGCCCAGAACTGCACCCGACTGTTTCCATGAAGGTCACTTTGCTCTTCTGTCTTCCTTTCCCTGACTTTGTGCTTCCCAGACTCCCCTGCTGGGCAAATGGTTTGATTATTCATCATTCAAGAAAGACCCATCACCTCTTCCGTGGAAAGCACCAGAGACAGTTGGCTTCTTAAGAGTCTTCAAATTCCTTGTTTCAAAAATCCTGTCTTCCCATTTCCACCAATCCTGGGTGGTTGAATCATGATTCTTATTCAATCCTAATCAAGTCTCCCCATGGAAAGACCTGCCTTAAGCCAAATTTCCAATTCTCAGTAAATTCCGACCACATTTTCCTGCTTCAGAAGCCCTGTTGAAACTTTGCAGGTGGTGTTCTCCTTCCTGTGATAAGCAATTGTAGGGGAGGAAAAAAAATATTTCCTAAATTCTCGGTGGGGTATTGTAAGTTAGACTGACAAAAGACAGGTATTAATAACAGAAAACAAACAGAAGCTTATTAACATGTGCATGTCACATACACATGGGAGCACTCACAGATGAGTAGCTCAAAGGGTGGTTCGACCCTGGGTTTATATAGCATTTTAACAAAAGAACCATAATTTTAAGAGAAGTGATCAGACAAAGGAAAAGGACTTTGAGTTTCAAGGCAGCAAATTGTGGGAAGGCAAATGTATGGGGAAACGAATGGTAGTTAAGGACCAGTTAGTAAGGTTTGTTCTGTAGATTCCTGTGGTGCCATCTCAGGGCTAATAAAGATCCAGAACTGTCTCTGGGGATTAACTCCTGTCCTTCCTGTTAGAGTAGAGAAGAGGGACACATTTACAAACTTATGTCCTGCTTTTAGGCAAACGCAGGGCGGGGCAGGGAGGCAGAGAGCTTTTCTTGTATCCGCTTCTTCTCAATTGCCTTTAGCTCAAAATAATCCTTATGCCAAAGTGGCATATTTTGGGGTGGCCTACTCCGCTGCCCCCCACAATAAATTCAGCTCTGTCTTACCAACAGATTGTGTTGGTGATATTTGGGGAGCCAGCTTTGGACAGTTTCTTGCTTTCTTTTTCTTTGAATAGGACATAAACTTATTTGTCTCAGTTAAAGGAAATCCAGAAGGAGGCAGTCTGAGTGTGTATGGCAGCTCCACAAACTTTTCAGGCACCCGAGCTCCTTCCAGAAACCAGAGGTACTGCTGCCCCAGTCATGACATTGTGGAGGAAGAAAAACTGTTTTTCCTCTACCCAATTAGGTTCAGTACCGAAGGAATGTGAATTAAATCGACGAAAGACAGCTTAGCAGGAGAAGGACAGATTTTTATTCGTGTAGGTACAGGAGTTCCCAGAAAAGTGTCACTCAAGGAGGCCATCTGAATTTGGGCCTTATATACAAACTTAATAGAAGAAGGGGAGGAAAAGAGGGGCACTTATGGGAAAGCGAATAACTTCTAGGAAAGACAAATGGGTCCTTAGGAGAACGGATGGGAGATATGACAGTTTTGTGACAATGTCTGTTCAGGTATCAGCCAGTCTTCCCTGGCTGCTCCCAAGGAGGGGATTTACGAGTTCTTTTGGGAAGCTCTGCTTTTAGCCAGGTAAGGGAATTTGAGGGAGAGGTAGTTATTCTCAAATACCTTTAGCTTAAAATAATTCTTATGTGACAGTGGCATAGTCTGGACCCCTTCAATACTTAATTTTACATCACAGTTGTATATGCTCCTGCTCACTCAACCAGCCCGAGTGTCTTGAAGGCAGGGACTATGTCTGACTTGTGTTGGATTCCCCCACACTGAGCTGGTGGATGGAAAGCATTAATAAATGTTGCTGCGTGAGCAGCTTTTCTGCATAGCTCACAGGTAAAGCAAATGAGAAGGGAGCGCTCTCTCCCCTACCTGTATGTATAAAGTGTCCCAAAACTCTATGTGAATCTACACACCAGTGTACATCTTAGGGTAGGATGCGGGAGAATCTCAAACTCAAAACAGGTATGTAACTCTCAGCAAAGACTCTCCTTGGACCAAATTAATTCAGGCTCCTCTGAGTCATCTCTCTGACTAGCCCTGAACTTGGCTCTTTCCTTGGTCAAGTGGATCTGGCCACTTCATCAGTTTTAGCAAGAATCCTGCCAAGTCAGTTTAGCAGAAATCTCCCACCCTTGGTATCTGATCACCTTTGATATCACCTTTGATATCCGATCAAATTTCTCATTCCCCACCTTCAATATCTGATCACCCCACCCTGCTTTCAATAAGAATCCCGTTGAATCGGTTTAACCAGAATTCCCCTAGCTCTGATGTTTCCTCTTGGTAACGTTTCATCCACTGACTCCCACCCTATTCCTTGGCTATAAATGTCCACTTGTCCTTGTTGTATTCAAAGTTAAGTCTGATCGCTCCTCCCTACTACAAAACCCCGTTGTAGTAGCTCCCCTTGAATAGCCTCCCTCACCATGCTCTGAGTGTCATGAGTCATTTTCCCTTAACACCCTCTCCAAAAGGTAAAACTACCGATATGAATAATAGACACTGATGCCTTCTTCTCTTTTCTGATTATCCTCTCCTGGCATATTTATCATAGATTCTAGTCCAAGGCATTGCTCCAAATACATTGGCAGAAAGTAATGCTTCCTGCTAAAGTGAGGGACCCCTTCCCTGCCCTCCTCCAAAAGAAGCTGAGCTAGGCTCCTGACTTTGTTTTTCTGGGGAGTAAAATGCCAGAATCAAAGAGGCATCTGGTGAAGAAGAGGGCCTTGTTCCTTTGGCTTTGACGTACTCTTTCCCCTAAACACGCCCTGTAGTCTCCTATAGTACCCTCGTGCCCTGGATGTGCTCTGTGCTCAACCAAATGCAAGCAAGCCCTTGTCTGGCACTGCCTGGGAAAGATCTTCACAAGAAAGGATGACCTACGTGAAAGAGCCCCTTACTTCCTGTTTCTGGGACATCTCCGAAAAGCTGGAAAAAGGGGAGAAAGTCAATGGGTTCCTTCTGCGAGTGCTAAGAGCCTTGCAGTTCATGTTAGAGTTCCTGAGCTTAAAGCAGACAGACAGCTATGACAATCTCAGGTCAGAAAATACAGAGACACTTTATAGAATTTATAGAATAGTTTCACTTCCTGCAGTGACACAGACAAGCAGAGACATAATTATGCAGGGCGCCCTCAGGAGCAATGCTCCTTAATCTTTCTGGGCCACAGGCCCCGTCAGGAATGTCAGGTAGAGGCCCTCACCGCAGGAAACACGCACAGACACACCACGTTGGCATGCACTCCAGACATTCCTTGGACCTCTAAAAGCTTGTCCATGGGGCTCCTGCCCAGATTAAGAAGCTGTGCTTTGCAGTAAATGGGACATAATATATTGGTTCTTCTGATGAATGAGAATAAATTAAACTCATAGTGTAAGAAGCACTGCCAAGAGGTAAGCTGCTGCCTAAGGAGTAAGAGCTTCTGTCTAGAGTGAGCCCCAGAACACCATTAGGATGGGACTGAGAGAGGAACGTTGGCACAGGGCCGGGGTGGCCACTCCCTTGCCAGGAGTCTGGGCATAATCACTGCATCAGCGAGGCCCGGGACTGTGTCCAAACAGGGCAGACTTTAATTGGAAGGTAACAGAAGCATCTTTGTCTTTGCTGGACTCCTGGATCCAAAATTCTGTTTGTGATGAATAGAATATGAGCCAGGAGCCTGGGACGTTGATTCTCAGCCTCGATTTTTGTTGTCGTTACTTTTTCCTTTTAATCCTGAGGTTTTACAAATGATCTTAAAGATATTCTAAAAATCTCAAAAGAATTAAAAGTAAGTTTATTTTAATTTGCCTTAAATATAGACATATATACTGCAGAGCCCTCGGGGAACAGCTGCAGCCTTCAGATGCCAGAATTCCCGGAACTGAACAGCTCCCAACAGCGGGATCAGCGTGTCATTTTGGAAATGGCCTGTTCTATTTTTCTGTTAAATTGAGCTGCTTTTGGCCTTCCTGGGACCTCTTCTCTGTAGTCGTCCTCATCGCTGGAATCACAAAGACTAGGTCTATTCCCTTTGCCCCATAATAATCCTTCAGTAACTTGAGTTCAGCTCTTGAGCTGTGGTCCTGTGTCCCCAACATCCAGCATGCCATGGCGGGGTCCTATGTGGGGTTGTTCCTCAGAGCTGAGGACGCTTCTCCAGAGCAGCACCCTCATGCTGGACATGATTCTTTTATTAATGCCAAAGTATTAGTTGTCATATCACCCTGGGCTGGCCGGGATTAGGGTCAGGCAAGTGAGGCAAGGAGACTCCAAAAAACTCGGTAACTGAGAAAAATCACATTTGAACACAATATTTTAAGACATCAAAATTAACACCCCACAAAAAAAAAATTCCACATTTTAAGTAAGAGGCTCATAATATTAGAGCCCAATGCAAGAGGAAAAAAGGTGTGCACTCAAATACATGTTTTTATCAATTTTGTTAATATTCATTTTTTTCCAGAACACTAAAATGATTGAAAAAATATTTAAAAATTGAGAAATAAGTGTATTAAAATTCACAACATTATTTAAGTTTAAATACTTTTATTGATACAAAAAACTAATATTGTATTATAATTTTACTTTCCTGGCTTTCACAAAAGCAAAACCATCAATAACATTTTCAAAATCTACTGTAATATACTCAGTATCACGCCGGCCGGTCACATCCCCAGTGCTGCGTGCACACGTGCTCAGAGTATGCACCAACTGAGGAGGCTGGCTCTGAAGGAGCTCCATTCCCATCATGGACACTTTCATTATTTTGAAATTTTTGTATTTTTATTATAATTATTTTGACTCCTAAGATGGAGGCAAAATGTCTTGAGGAACAGGAGCTTTTTTTCTAATCCCCACGCAGGTGCCCTCTGGGTCAAGGGCAGCCCTGCTCCCACGTTTCTTTCCCGACCTGTGCCTGCTTGCCCCTTTCCCTGTATCACTTGGTGCTTATCTTCCTATTCCTGATTTAATACGTATTGATTTTATTGCATACAACTTTCTGCAAGGAACTTCAGAGTCTTTTTGGCAGTAGATGGGGAATAAATAAATAATTGTGTGCTTTGCCCACATCCAGTCTATCTGCAAAAACCATCAGCTTTGTCTGCAAACATGTCTAGAATCCAATCAATTCTCACACGTCCACTGCTACCACCCCTGGACCATGTAGCCACCGTGGTCTCTCCCATGGACAAGAAAGGGGTGTCCCCACTGGGCCTCCCTGTTTCAGGCTCTCGCCCATATGGTAGACTCTTTCTTTGGGGGCCCGGATGATCCAGGCCTTCTGGTATCCATGCTCTTGGGTAGCCCCTCCCACCCTGACTCTGGGCTTGACCTTATGACCTGCTTTGGCCAATGGGATATCAGCAAGCAGAGTCTCCATCAACACCTGCTCACTGGGCTTGTTCTCTTTCTTGGGCTACAGCTGCCATGTGAGCAGCTGGGATAGACAGACGACAAGTGGGCAAACTTTCTCTGTAAAGGGTTAGGTGGTAAATATTTTAGCTTTGTGGGTTTTACAGTCCCTGTTGCAACTAATGAACTTTGCCATTGTAGCTTGAAAGCACCCACAGACAAGATGTAGGTAAATGGGTGTGGCTGTGTTCCAATAAAGCTTTATTTATTTATTTGTTATTTATTTATTTATTTATTTATTTTGTCCTTTTTGAGACCGGCCGCACCGCGCTCAGCCAGTGAGCGCTGTGAGCGCACTGGTCATCCCTATATAGGATCCGAACCCGCGGCGGGAACGCTGCTGCACTCCTAGCGCCGCACTCTCCCGAGTGCACCACGGGCTCGGCCCTAAAGCTTTATTTATTTATTTTGTCCTTTTTGAGACCGGCCGCACCGCGCTCAGCCAGTGAGCGCTGTGAGCGCACTGGTCATCCCTATATAGGATCCGAACCCGCGGCGGGAACGCTGCTGCACTCCTAGCGCCGCACTCTCCCGAGTGCACCACGGGCTCGGCCCTAAAGCTTTATTTATAAAAACAGATTTGACCATGGGCCACAGTTTGTGAACCCCTGGCCTAGGCTACTGAATAATGAGAAGCTTTGTGGAGAGACCCCGCAGGATGGGAGGCTATACTGGGTTGAACACTGTCCCCCCAAAACCTCGTATCTACCCAGAATCCACAAATGTGACTGTCTTAGTCCATTAGGGCTGCTATAACAAAAATACCTTAGACTGGGTAATTTATAAATAATAAAAATTTATTTCTCACAGTTCTGGAGGCTGGGAAGCCCAAGATTAAGATGCCTGTAGTTTCAGTGTCTATCAAGGGCTCTCTCTGCCCCATAGATGGAATCTTGTCGCTGCGTCCTCACATGGCAGAAGGACAAGGCAGCTCCCTCCAACCTTGTATAAGTGCACTAATCCCATTCATGAGGGTGCAACTTGATCACCTCCTAAAGACCTCACCTCTTAATACTATCACACTGGCTATTAAGTTTCAACATATTGGTGGGGGGCGGGGAGGGGAGGAACACATTCAGACCACAGCAGTGTCCTTATTTGGAAACTGGGTCTTTGCAGATATAATCAAATTAAGATGAGGTCATATTGGATTAGAGTGGGGCTTAAATACAATATGACTGGTATCCTCCTAAGAAGAGGAAAATTTAGACACAGAGCCACAGAGACACATGGGGAGAAGGCCATGTGACAACAGAGTCTGACCGGAGTGACGCAGCTGCAAGTCAAAGAGCGCCAGGACTGCTGGCCACCACCAGAAGCTAGGACACAGGCACAGAACAGATCCCCCTCAGTGCCTCCAGAAGGCACCACCCTGCCAACACGTTGAATTTAGACTTCTAACTTCCAGAACTGTGAGAGAATACACTTCTGTTGTTTCAGGCCACCCAGTTGTGTGGTCACTTGTTACAGCAGCCCTAGGAAACTAATGCAGAGACTATCCTGGATGTGCCAGCCTTCACCAGGCTGCCCTCTGAAAGTGCCATGGGGGAGGCTCCAGGTGAGACCACAGAACAGCCGGCTGAGCTCCAGCCAACCCTCAGGATCAGCAGCCATGGAAATGGCTATTTTAAGCCACTACGCTTGGGGGTGGCCTGTCACCAGCCTAGATAACTGAACATGCCCTCTAGTCTTTCCTCAGCAGCAGCACTGGTCCCTTTCAATTCCTCAGACACCAGGTTCTCTCCGACTGGAACACTCCTCCCCTAGCACTCGCTTCCTCAGGTCTCTGCCCAAATGTCACCTCTGATACAGGCCACGAGTATACAGTCATCCAGGTTCCAGGGCCACCTGCAGATACCAAAATCCACAGATGCTCAAGTCCCAATATAAAATGGCATTATTTGCATATAACCTATGTACATCCTCCTGTATACCTTAAATCATCTCTAGATTACTTATAATACCTAATACAATGTAAATACTATGTAAATAATTGTAATGCTGTATTGTTTTTATTTCATTATTTTTATTGGGGTTTTTTCCCCCATATATTTGCGATCAGCGATTGACTGAATCTGTGAATTCAGAACACATGGATATGGAGAGTCACCTGTACGAGGGGTCTTCAAAAAGCTCACAGAAAGATTTGCATTATCTTTTAATTCCATTTTTCACAAACTTTTTGAAGTATTCTTGTATACATATATATATTTCAAAAACTCGTCTCCCTTCCTCCTCCCACCCCATTACAATGCATGTTCCTTGAGGGGTCAGGCTTTGTTTTGTTTTCTCCTTGGTATATCCCCAATGCCTGGCACATAGTAAGGGCTCAATAAACAGTTATTGTATGACAAATTTAAATCGCTTTTTTTCCTATTGTGGACTTTGTCTCTCTCTTTTCAATCTCGCCGAGTTCGATTTGGGCCTTCATTCCAATGGGTCAAAATGAGATCGTTGGGCTCTTTCAGACTGCAAAGCTCACGACCCACCCCGTCGGGTTCTTTGACTACAGGGCCTTCCTGGAGGGGTCACAGGAAAGTAGTGAGGCCAGGAATCAGAACACCTGGACATCCAGAACTCCTGCAAACTAAAATGCACCACAGCTATGGATATGGCAGCTCGGTCTCCAACAGCAGCTCTGCTGAGACATCACCTGCTTCCTCCTACACCAGTCAACAAACTGATGCTTGGCTTCCTCTCGCGACCTCGCAGAGTCGGTTTCGTCACAGATTTTCCAGCCTCGTGGCTTCTGCTTACAGCCTGCTCTATGTCTTCCCACATCTGCATTTGTCTACCATCAGATCATTCTCTTGGCAGATCTTGAATCCAAACTTCCCAAAGGAGAGGATCTGATTGCTTGGCCAGCACCCATAGTCCACTGTGACATGCTCCCGCTGGGCAGAGCTCTCAGGCCAGACCTATTCTGGGCCACCTTTGGTGCTCATTCTTGGTCTAATCAGCTGCGTTCAGGAGGTCAAAGTCTGACAGCGTGAGAAATCCTTATAAAGTGGCTGTGGGCAAGGCAGGCACTCAAAAGCCCCTCAGAATGGGGCAGTTTATCTGCCTGGCACCTTGCTTGGCCCATCCAGTGCAAATTCAGAGTCAGCCATTCACTGGTGGAGCTGTCCTGCCTAGCTTTGATGATGTGATGAATTTTTAGCAGCATGTCCTAACTACTTTTACCTAGGATAGAATATGCTTTTGAATTTGAAATTAGCCCCTTAGGAGACAAATTCAGCCAGTTATAAATCAACCCAATTGCTCTTCCATTCAATCTGCATTTCTCTTCCCGCCACAATAATATCCCGAGAGGTTCCGACAAATGCTGTGCTGAAATCCATTCTCTCCTCAGCATTTTCCTGACCATCGGGAAACAAACAAAAACCCCAAGATTAGTCAAGAAATGCTAATGCACGAGGGGTTTGTGGAAAATCAGGGAGTTTCTGTCCCTTTGCTTTGACAATGCCAGAAAATGCCATCACAAGTGTAGGATTGGGGACATTTTGTAACTGGAACTCAAATCACGATACAATGTAACTGGCCCCTCTAACTTTGCAAGCTGCTTTCTCTTTCCAGCTACAAATTTGTCCTAGAGAGTATCTAGCAGACAGGAAAGCTTCATGAGTCATGTTTCTCAAATCCTGAAGTGCTACAGTTAAATTCTACTTAGGGTGATAGTCATGGTGTAGATATGTAAATTAAAAGAAGCCTCCTTGAACTAATTCTAGTGTTAGTGCCATTTTATCCAAAACCAAGCACTTAGTGAGTTGCATCTTGGAAGAGAAGGATACTAAGTAGTTGGGGCCAGGGCTGGGGAGCCAGGCTGCCTGGGTTGGTCCCCCAGCACCTCCGCTCACTAGCTGCCACCTCTCTGTGCCTTGACAAGTGGAGATATTCATATGGGACCCATTCATGGATTTGTGGACAGGATTAGATGAGCTAGCTATGCATGTAAGCAGTGTGGTGCCTGGCGGGTAATTAGGTCTCAGCAACGTTATCAATCCATGACAGGCAGAGGGAGAATTTTCTCATTATCTTGCAGTCCCCTTGAAGCCTTGGTAGAAACCCTACTCTGAGAAACGTGGCTTCTGATTTTCTATCTGGAACTCACACAAGCATTATCCGACCTCTCTTCCTCTCATGGTGACTGTCATTTTGAAGCAGGCCTGCACTCCTGCCCCTAGTAACGCTGCTGGCCTGGTTGACAGACAGGAGCACTCTGACTGCCACATAGTTGAACTGTCTTGGCCCCAAAGCTGCAGCTGCTCTCAAGTGACAGCCTTAAGAACTCTGAGGAAAAGAGGGTGAGAACAGACAGAGATGAAAAGAAAACTGGCCGATAAGCTGCTATTTAAAGAGATCAGTGCCTTCCAGGCGCCCATTCTAGCTTTAAGCAATGATTCCCAGACTGATGGTAAGTTACAGCTCAGGCCCTCCTCCTGAGGTTGGTATTATCCACTCATTTCAAAGACAAACATGCTGAGGCCCTGAGAGAAGGCCAGCAGAGCTCTTTGGAGCAAGTCGGAGACACTTTCCTTTGAGCCCTGTTGAGACACTTTCCGGACGGTAACGTCCTGCCTGTCCAAAGCACCACTCAGTCCCCACTTGGTTCCCCCTTTCTTAACTCCACCCATGGGAACGCTGCTCCTTGGGTGCCTACTCCTTGCTTCTCCAGCTCCAGCAGCCACCCTTGTCTCCAGGTCTTCTTATTTTAACCCCCCTCCTCTTTACTCCCCTCATCTGGGCACCCCTGATGAATACCTACCTAACATGACTTTTTTTAAAAACCAAACTGTGCTCTTTCTCTGTCTCCCCAAACACACGCCTCACCCAGTTCCTTCTTCCTACAGCTGACTTTTTTTTTTTTTTTTTGTTTTTTTTTTTGTGTGTGACCAGCCGCACCACGCTCAGCCAGTGAGCGCACCGGCCATCCCTATATAGGATCCGAACCCACGGCGGGAGCGCTCCTGCGCTCCCAGCGCCGCACTCTCCCGAGTGCGCCACGGGGTTGGCCCGCTACAGTTGACTTTGTGAAGTTAGCTTTGAAGAAGGCTCAGGAGGGGGCTGTTGACAGTGGGGAGCCCTAATAGATGTCTCCAAAGCCATCCTAAAGGTAGAATGTTGACTGCAATTTACAGAGAGGAAATGTGGATTTCTTTAAGCTGAAGGCTTGGAAAGGGTGGTAAATGGAAAATCAAAGGAGATTTAATTTCTAGAAAAAATTGCAAAGAAAGAGCTGAATTTGATTTTTTTCTTTCCAACTGGACCAGAACTCATATGCACTGTAGGTGGCTGTGCATAGTGGTACAAATACTTTGGAAAACAAAGTTGAAGATGCAGGGCTGGCCCGTGGCTCATTTGGGAGAGTATGGTGCTGATAACACCAAGGCCATGGGTTCGGATCCCTATATAGGGATGGCCGGTTGGCTCACCTGGGAGAGTGTGGTGCTGACAACACCAAGTCAAGGGTTAAGATCCCCTTATCGGTCATCTTAAAAAAAAAAAAAAAAAAAGTTGAAGATGCATATACTCCATGACCAGGCAATTCCATATCTAGGTGTTATGTCCTAGCTATATGACCCAGAGAAAATCTCACTCCTTTGCTCAGGAGACATTTACAACAAAATTTACAGAAGCATTGTTGGTATTAGGCAAAAAAAGAAACAGAAAACAACCCCACGTACATCGTCATCAGAACGTGTGATATTTACACAATGGAATATGATACAGTACTGAAAACGAACCATCTACAGCCAGAGGGAGGGATCTCACAAACATCAACTTAAGCAAAAAAACTGCAGCAAAAGGCCATTGTATGATGCCATTTACATAAAGTTCAAAACAGTATCTAAAAGCCCTAAAGAAAAACAAGGGAATAATAAACACAAAATTTAGAATAGTGGTTACCTCTGAGGCCAAAGAATGAATACACTGAGGACCTTAATTCTTAAATTGGGAGTAGGTACACAGACATTTACATACAGTGTATGCAGCCTGTGGAGTATGGGAAATACTTAGTGATAAACACAAAAACTTCATGATCTATCATGAGGAGAGGCCACGCACCTAGATCACTAGGGCCTTCTGCACTCATCTGATATCTCACCTCCCTGCAGCCCTTCACCCTACCCTGAAGTTTACTGTCTGGCTGGAGACCCTCCTTCATAAAGAGATATGTCTCTTTCTCAAGCCAAACAGCCGCTTTCACATATATACCACAGTATCAGTAATCCAGGTGGGTCATAGGCTGCTGCAGATTCACCCTCAATCCTGGTGTTTACCTGCGGATACTCTGCCAGGAGCTACCTGCAGTGCTTCAAGAGGTGGTATTCTGACAGCTTTGGGCACTAATTTCCCCTCCCTGTCCACTAGCAAGGCAAGTGCCTTTGATGTGCCACTGGAATAAAACTGCTCAACAAGTGAGAAATAACAACTAAATGCCTGTAACAAGGTAAATGCCTCTATGCTGACTGCAAGTACATGTGAACCCCACGGGAGGGCATTTGGCAGTCTGCTGATTTTGAAAGTTTTGACGACATCTCTCCTAATCATTAACATTTGAGCTACAATTTAAGGTTGAAGTGCTGGCTCAGAAGGCTGTGCTGCAGCCTCTAAGAATCTTGCAATGACAACTGTCTGAGATCATGTTCTGCATTTGATTTCCTGCTAGATTCACTGCTTCTGGCCAGAGAGCAGTTATAAGAGCCGTGTTGTCGAGTCTTTAGCTCTCTAATCATTTTAATGTAAAATAAAAGATTGTTTGGAACCCTTCCAGGGACACGCCTCAGAACTGCTCTGAAAATAAGAGCTCCAAGTGTCTGATTTCTTAGCGTTCTTACAGGCTTAAGAGATGTCTGCAGTTGATTTAGCTGCTGAGTCATGGTGCTGGGGATATTGGTTTTAAGCTGCCAAAACGTCAGTGTGTTTATTGCTGGTGAAATCACAAACTTTGCTTACAAAATTCATATAATTCCTTAATGAAACATCTTACAATTTCCTTGTTGCTTTTTTGCTAAATTTAATCCTAAAGTTCTTGCTTCTTAGTCGATGGAAAGCAACTACCATGAAATCAATAGGCCTTCATTTTACTAAAGGGGAAAGCTAAGCCAGTAGCTCCAGGGATAAAAATGTTAGGGGTTAAAAAAAAAAAAAAAAAGCAGTTTTTGCATCTGCCCAGAAGAAATATTATTAAATTCAAGTACATACTTGAGTCTCCCTGTGCAAGGAAATGAGTAAAATAGGGTGAGGTATGACATTGTCTTTAGCTCTCAGACTTACATACCAGCAGGAAGGCTAAGAAAATACAAAAAATAACGGAAAACGAAGTGACCGTCGCAGCCCTCCTTCGGAGTGGGGGATGTGCGGCAGAGCTGGTTTTTGAATGGCTGTCAGTTTTTCGGTTTGGGCGGCTGGCCTGTACGGGGATATATCAGTTCCTTTTGATCAGAATGAGAGGTAAAATCACTCCACCTACTCCGTCCTGGTTTTCACTCGCCAAACCACTGTGGAATATGACCTGTCTTGAACTTTCAGCAATCCTCCAGGTCTGTGTGAAATCCCAGTCCAAATCATCACACGGATAATTCACAAGAATCCAGGTAGGTGCCATCTAGCCCCGCAGGTGAACGAGGGAGGCATCTAAAGTCTCCTTTCAAGGTTCAACATTAACAAGAGCAGGAGAATTAATCTACACTGGGAAGCAGATACGAAGCGCTCAGAAAAGTATTGGGTAAAATCACAGGGCAGTGGGCCTTCCCTTCGGCCCGATACCCACGTGCGACCGCGCAGCAGGGAGAAAGGCACGGGGTCACCTTGGCGGGCGGCACGCGGCGAGGGGCGCAGCGCGCAGGCGCGGGTGGGCGCACGTGGACCCCGACACGGCCCGCGCCCCCGACCCGGGAATGGGGCCG
>NW_007727150.1:288452-292750 GCF_000696425.1 Galeopterus variegatus | reverse complement strand
AGATGGGCAGGAAGCCTGGGTGGGCGGCGTGGAGAAGGGCTCGGGGCACTCGGGGCACCTAGACCTCACTGGCTTAGCTCTCGCCTCGCTGTCCTCAGCAGCCTCTGCTTCTTCCCTGAGCGACGAGATCCGGTGGCCAGGTGAGGACTGCGGGGAAGGGCTGCCGAGCCTTTGCCGATCCAGGCTTGCGGGGCCCCTTCCCCTCAGAGACGGCGTGGCTGGGAGGGGTACAGGGGGGTCGGTCACCAGGTGCGAGCCACCTTCCCTGGGCGGAATCGGAGTCCCCTGCAGACCCCGAGGCCCGGAGGTCCGTGCCCAGGGCGGGGGCGCGGCGCCAGGCCCACATGTGGGTCGCCCGATTGCTGTGGAGGGGGGAGGTGCAGACCAGCACGTGACTACGGGATTACAGGGGGTCGGTAACTGCTTAGAGAGTCAGGAGCAGCACACGCGGGCCGTTTAAAACAGCAAGAGCTCGGAGCGGGAGGTTGGCCTTACCTAGTCAACTGGGAGGTTTGGGGGAAAAATACAGACTTAGCCCCGGTCCTCATTAAAGCCGGGCCATTCCTAAAATGGAGGGAGGCGCAGGGAAGGAAGAGATGCCCACGAGCTGCGGTGCCTGCTCCCGCCACCGGCAGCCCCTGCTCCCCGCGCTGGCTCAGGGCCTGCAGTTCAGCGTCGGGGTGTCCAGCGCATCCCCGCGCCGGAGTAGGGAGTGACTGAGAGAATGTGCTTGTTCTGGAGGGAACTGCAGCAGTACCGTTGGATGACTGGGAAGCCCTCAGGGCGACCTCACCCAGGTTAGGCAAGCGCTGCTCCTGGCTCCCCGGCTGGCCACCAAGATCAGGCCCCGACCGGACTTCAAAAGGATGCATTTTAAGAAAGCTTCCTGTTGCCGTTTCTCCGCCACGTGTTCTTGCCCCTGGGCGGTGTGATCCAATGGTTGACTTGCCTTCGGGGCCCACCTAGGCTGTGACTGCTCTGTCCATTTATTCTGCCCCTGGTACGAGGTTCAATCCAGGCAGTTAAAAAGCTGTGAGGACTGGTAGTTCAACCTCATTGGTGTGTATTTAAAGAAAAAAAAAGAATGGAAAAGCTGTGAAGACTGGCAGACCAACCCTCCTCCCTGACTGTGCTCCCTGAACTTTAATGACTTTGGAGAATAGTTTTTCTTTCCAGTTTAAAGATGAGTTACATTTTAGTTTTACATCATGAAATTAATTATTTTGTCTAATTTCACTAAAATTAAACTAAAAATACTGAGGTAGTGTAATAAAGATGTGTTTAAAAGTGCATCTGAAATCTGCAGAGTAAATCAGTGGTGGCCTGAGGATGGGGGAAATTGACTGGAAATAACCTGAGGGAACTTTTTGGGATAATGGAAATGTTACACAAGTATATAATTTGCCAAAACTAAAAGTTAACTAAATTTTTAAAACTATGTTTAAACAAATTTGCCTTTTTGGAACATAGTAGATAAAATTAGATACCTTTTTCTTGACTGATGAATAAAACTTGATTGTTAAATAGATGACAAAGCCACAGAAGTGACTTCAGTATCTGATTTTGCATTTAAAAAAAGATGTCATTTGCTGCTTCAGAACATTCCAGAGAAGGTGTTGGATCGGAGCCCAGCTAGATAATGGCTTCTGAACATGAATTCAATTCCTCTCATTCACTTCAATTTCATTAGTTGTCCAATTAGTTTCTTTTCTGGGGAGCCCCACAAGAAAAAAGGAAGAAAAGGGCTTTCTTTGAGGACTTGCTATTTGCTCTTTGTTTCTGCAAGTCTTTTTTTCCCCCAAAGGAAGCCTCTTCTCTTCCTGGTGTTCAAAGATAGAATCTTTTCTCTATTTCCAAATCATAGCATTTCATTATTAAGTTTTTTAAATCAGGTAAAATGCCCTTTGAAAGAAATACCAATTATATGTCATTATTGGTATGTCCTGTCCTGCTAAAGACCCAAATACTGTGAAATTTGAAAGGCCCAGAAAGTGGCAGAATCAGTAGCAAAGGTCACAGTACACAAACCACGGAGCTCATTGTTCCTGAGTCCAAACTCAGAATTTCTAACTGATTATTACATATCTACCAATCGAATGTTCTGCTGCTACCTCAAATTTAATTTGATGAATTATGTCCCAAACTTTTAACTCACTGTTGCACTACAAGCCAGACTTTCCTCCTGGTTCCCCCCTCCCGTTCTTTTTGACGTTGTCTTGGATGGTTTTGTCGGTGACCTTCATGTCTGTTCTTCCTTTGCCCTTCATGTCTGTTCTTCCTTTGCCATTTCCGTCCCCATGCCAACCCTCAGTGTTAACTGACAGTAACCAGTTTCAGACTTCTCCTCTTGAGCCATTCTGTGTGCCATCGACACATGAATCTTTCCATTTGGATTTGATTTCTCCCTGGCGCACACATTTTCAGGCTTTTTTTGCTTATAGGATGAGACCTGAACTGAGGTTTAAGGCCTTCCAGAACTGGGCACAACCTACTTTTTTTTAGGAACAATTCCCAGGGCTCTGTAGCAGACTTTTTCCTCCTCGAACCAGCCTTCCTGCATCGAATATTTAGTCTGATACAGATTCTTTCTAGTCCTGGAGCCCTCAGAGTGATCCATCCCTTGAATGAATGAACAACTGCTACACTGGTTTATGGAAAATATGAACTATATCTTTCCCCACAGAGGTTCACCATGTCTATTCTCAAGGTCCATGCCAGAGAGATCTTTGACTCGCGTGGGAATCCCACTGTTGAGGTTGATCTTTACACCTCAAAAGGTATGTGCCTCATTGGTTTCCATAGTTCCTTCTACCACACTCCATGTAAAAAAATGTTCTTAAATTGATGGAGGCTTAGGCAAGACAAAGTCTGTTGCTGTGAAAGCTTTTCTTGCTGGTCTGCCCATGCTCATAGGTTGTTACTTGTGACTAAGGTGGTGGGGGTAGTAGTAAGGCATGGAATCCTTGCCTTGCTGCTGCTTGGTATTCAGAAGGCAGATGGGCCCCTAGGGCAGTGAGGTAGGGGAGTAAGGTGATACCTTGAAACCTTGTCCCTACAAGGCCCATCATCCATCAGTTGTTGGCTTCACAGCTTGCTGTGACCAAATAAGCAGAGACGGTGCAGTGGGATGGCCCTTCTCGCTTGATATGGAAATAGATTTGGGGAGTGCGGTCAAGTGCAGCCCTCTTACCCTTGTGTCAAGAAGTCACTTCTCAAGCAGGAATCAGGGGCAGTTTTTATTTGGGGTCGTTGGGACAGTCCAGAGGCTCTTAGTTTTACTTGGCTGTAAGTCCCCATAGGAGGAATTTTCTCATGTAAAAAACAATAGAATGGGGACTCTTAAAAGCTCCCCCGCCCTTTTTTTTTTAAGTTAAGAAAATCTGATGTCTCTGCAGCCCCGTGTTTCCTCCAGCAGCGTCGTTGCTATTTCATAAATGGATGTGGTGGGTGAGGTTGGAAAAGGAGCTTCAGGCAGAATCACTCCACAGTGCTGGCTCACGGAGCCCTGCCAGTCAGGCCTGAGTCACTGTCCTGACTCACAGGCCTTGCAGCGGAACCCGGCCCTGCCCGCCTGTCCCCACCCCCTCCTCCTCAGGATAAGAGGGATCTTTCATTGACCAAAAGTCTGCCTTGTGGGGTTTCTTCTCAGCATGGTGAATACTGAGGGTTCTCATAGGGTGCTGAGACGTCCCATCAGGTTATGAGGTTAGCCTGCTTTGTCACGAGTAGAACTTTCCACTTGGAAATTAATGGACTTTAAACAGCAACAGAAAAGAAGCAAGACACAAGATTGTCAGGAGGAATTTTCTTTGAAACATTTTTAAATTATTAAAGTTAATATTTCCTGAAATTGAAATAAATGGAACTTTCTCCCTTGTGACTTCATCCTTTTCCAAAAACATGAAATTGATGGATTTGTTAAGAACCTTGTATATCTTTCTTTTTTTTTTTTTTTGTCTTTTGTCTTTTTTTCCGTGTCCGGCAACGGATCACAACCCTCAGTGCTGCCCCCTTACCGGACCGGGGACCGGCAACGGGATCGCAACCCTCGGTGTTGCCCCCGCACCTCGCTCAGCCAGTGAGCAGGAACTGGCCTGCATGTGGGATCCGAACCCTCGGGCGGGAGCGCCGCCGCGCTTCCCAAGCGGCGCACTTATCCAGTGCGCCACCGGGCCGGCCCTATCTTTCTTTTTTTAATCAACATTTTTAGAGCAGTTTTAGGTTCACAACAAAATTGAGCAGAAGGTGCAGAGCTTTCCCATGTACCCACTGCCCCGGCACAGGCCCCCCCCCCCCCC
>NW_007727150.1:267796-288238 GCF_000696425.1 Galeopterus variegatus | reverse complement strand
CCAGGATCAACACGCCCCGCCCCGAGGGTGCATTTTTGGCAGTGGGTGTACCTACATTACCACGTTGTTACCACCCACGGTCCATAGACTTTGAACCTCTTGTTTTCATCTCTTATTCACCGAATCCAGTGCCTGGTGGACATGTAGGAAGCCAGAGTGGGTTTCGAGAAGAGCGCGTGTCCTGATCATACACGACCACTGCAGGTGCGGCATGGAGAACCAGCAGACTGTTCGGTTGAAACGTCTGCTCAGTGGTGTGCTCCTGTCATTTGCCTTCACGTCCCCACACCCCCAGTTCTTCACACACTTCAGATGGGGAATTCCCTCCAAGCTCACGTAGATTCAGCAGGCTGCCTACACTTCCTGCTCCCCTAAACCTGCCTGTCCCACATAACCAGACATCTGCAGCACCGTTCTGGATACTGTCTGTCGTTGTGCATTGGTTCAAGATCGCCATTTCCATGTTCCACAGAATAGGTGTAGCCAGATGGCTAGATTCTGTATCTGGTAGTGCGTGATTCAGTGCTTGTGTCCTCGTGTTATTAAACTTTGTACTTTTTATTGTCTTTATGCCTTTTCCCCCCCAGTCTACCCTGTTTTCCAGTTTCCTAATGGGTAGAGAACCCCCAAAATGGCATTTATTGCTGTCCAAACTGAAGCAGAGGAGCTACAGAGAGATTCCTCTTGAGCCAATTTATGTCCCATTTTTTACTTTTTAACTTCAGCATAGACACTAGAAATCTGAAATCCCCTACATGGCTTGTGTTGTATTTTGGGCGGTGGTACTGCTGGGAGTGGTCCACAGACCAGCTGCAGGGCACCAACTGCCAGCTTGTTAGAGACACAGACTCTCAGACCCCCTGTATCGGAGTTGGCATTCTAACAAGATCCCCGGCTGGCACGTGTGCACATTCAAGTCAAAAGCTCTGCTCTAGAGTGTTTTCTGTAAAATAGAGAAATTCATCAGCTATGTAGTGAGGTCTGCATTGCACAATCGTAAAAATGTGCAGGGCAGGAAGAACAGACCATTTCAGTCACCCAGTTAGCAAAAGGAAGAAACTGTTTCCTGATGACAGATGCCCTCTGTGAGTGGGAGTGAGCTTGGGCTTATGCTGTAACTGTGTTTCTTAATCGTGACTGCTTTTTCCTCACGTCCAGGTCTCTTCAGAGCTGCTGTACCCAGTGGTGCCTCAACGGGTATCTACGAGGCCCTCGAGCTCCGGGACAATGATAAGACTCGCTATATGGGGAAGGGTAAGACTTGGAACCTGCCGCTCGCCTCTGGAGCGAGGCTGCAGCCCGGCCTCCTTGCCCCCAGCCCCGCTCCTGGCCTTCCCCAGACCCCTCCTCCTCTCTGGGTGGGTCTCGTACCGGAGGGTGGGAAACCTGCCTAAACACATACTGTTGTTGATGGTGAGCAGCACACCAGCACACGGGAGAGCCGAGAGCTGGCTTATTGATTCCAGGGTTCCTAAGCCTGTAAATTGAGGGTTAGAGTTTTAATGCTTGTTTCTATTGCAGTTTGGCTCCCCTCTGTGAAATATTCCTTCGCAGTTAGGCCAGGGGACCCAAGGATCAGAACAGGACCTGATAACTAATACTAGAGAAAGGTCTCCTTGTTCTCCCAGGAGGGCCCTGTGGGCCTTCCAGACCATCAGCCCTCTTCCAGGGCAAGAAAGTATCCAAGGAAGGTCTAGCTGATGGCCTGCCATTAATGGTGACCTACAGATGAGCCATTGTAGTTGACTGACTCACAGAAGCGCTGCTCTGTGGCAGAGCCAGCCTCTGATCGGCTGTGTTGGGCAGCTTTCTTTTTTTCTTCCTTTTTGTCTTTTTTACTGACCGGTAACGGGATCGCAACCCTCGGTGTCGCGCCCGCACCACACTCAGCCAGTGAGCCGGAACCAGTCTCCACATGGGATCCAAACCCTAGGTGGGAGCCCCGCCGCACTCCCAAGCGGCACACTCTCCAGTGAGCCACCGGGCCGGCCCATGTGTTGGGCAGCTTTCTTTTTTTCTTCCTTTTTGTCTTTTTTACTGACCGGTAACGGGATCGCAACCCTCGGTGTCGCGCCCGCACCACACTCAGCCAGTGAGCCGGAACCAGTCTCCACATGGGATCCAAACCCTAGGTGGGAGCACCGCCGCACTCCCAAGCGGCACACTCTCCAGTGAGCCACCGGGCCGGCCCATGTGTTGGGCAGCTTTCACCTTTCTAGAGACAGCCTGTGCAGCCGGATTCCAGAAAAGCAAAGCACATGGGGTTACACTGTCATTATCAGCAGGGCAATGACCCCAGGGGGAGGGAGAGGCAGAAAATCTTACAACATTACCATGGTTTGTGGCCCTCCAAAGGGCCACTAGACATAAACAGATGTACAGCATATCGGAGGTATTTAAACTTCAAGGGGTGAGGGGGTGGGCGGTTAGGGGGAAAGTGTAAAGGCAGCAGGGGGGAGGAGGTGATAATGAAATAAGCTTGAGAAACCCTGGGCCAGAGTCACAGTGATGGTGCTATAGGAAGGCTGCATATTTAGTCCCATTTCACATGCTACAAAGAGCTCTCTCCACACATAAGCACATTACCGTTGTTTAATGGCCTGTGTGGGGACTTGCCTGGGTTAGGACAGTGCTGTGTCTTGGCGGTAATAAGTGCTCAGTCGGTCAGCAGTTCTGGAAGAATGAACGCATGGTGCCCAAAATGCTCTCCTGTGCCTTCCTGTTTCCTCACGCTCTCTCCCTCCGGGTCCTTCGTCACCTGTTCTCTCCTGAGTCTCTCATGCCTCCTTCTCTGTCCATCTCTACTGGGCAGGCATCTCCAGGCCCGTTAAGTATATTAATGAGTTCCTGGCACCAGCCTTGTGCACTCAGGTAACGCACCGGACGCCCTTCGGTTTCTGCAGCTGGTGTTTCCAGTGCATGGTCTTGCAAACTAACCTCCGTTGGCAGATAATTCTGAGCTGGTTGCTCTTGTGTGGCTGTAACCCTCTGGGGTCCTGGGTAAGAGCACTCAGACTGGGCCAGAAAGTCCTCCCATTCTATGGGGAAGAGGGGGCTGGGGATTTTAAAGAGGCCCCATGGAAGGTCCTTTGGTGGCTTCTGCATCAGCAGCATCAGCAGTTCTCTCTAGCAGTGCTGCTCAAGCCTGTTTTTTTTTGTTGTTTTTTTTTTTCTGTTAATGTCAGTAATTTGATTTGATTGTTCCTTCTAGGTGTCTCAAAGGCTGTTGAGCACATCAATAAAACTATTGCACCTGCCCTGGTTAGCAAGGTAGGACCTGCCTCCTGATAACTAATGTGTATTAATGCCACCAGAATGTCTCCCAGGCCCAGGGGCTTTCCTGTTCACAGAAGAGCTTATTCTGAGAGCTGCAGAAGCCACTTGGATTCCCTGTCATGCATGAGAACAATTCATGCACGACACACTTCTAACCTGTCCTCTGCCTGTGTGTCCACTTCTAATAGCACATGGAATTGGATCAGAGGAATGGGAGCCTGTCTTAGAGCCCCGATTATTTTTCCCTGCAACTATCTTGACCTTTGGGAAATTAAGATTTTAAGAGCAGTTCTCTCGGGGGTATTGGAGGTAGTGTCCACAGTGACTCATTTTTCACAACCTTTGGAATTATTTATTGTATTTCTACTGACTTTGTTTTTAACAATGGAATTCTTGTTAAATAAAATTCCTCTTGAAACCTCAGTGTATCAGACAGAGAAGAGTAGAGCTGATGTAGGTAAAATGGGGTTAGGGAACCCAACAACCCAACCTACTCAGCAATTTTTTGTCACATTTATCCTCCCTATGGCCCTTGCCTTCATAATTCCTGTGGTGCTTCCCAGATGGGAGCAGTTTGAAAATCCCTGTGTAGAGAAGCCCTCTGAGCCTGTCCAAAGCCAGCCGCAGTCTCCTTACCCATCCCACTTGCGTCTGGCCCCTCCCCTCCTTGAATTCATCCTGTGCACTGATGGAAAACGAGGTGCTCCTGTGTTGGCTTGCTTATTTGGCCTGGCCTTTGTGGCCCTCTTAATTGGTCCCTTCCCGAATGGTCCCCAGACAAAATTTCTTGGTACTGCCTTACTTGCACATGCCCTCTATCCAGTCTCCCAGGCACTCCACACATACCTTGTTCTCTGTCCCTTCGTACCCCTGCGTGGCATGATTAACGCAGTGAGCAGAGCTTCCCTTGATGATTTGTCCCCACGGGAGAAACACATTTGAACTTAATTGATGGTGAGGATTGGCCTCTAAAGCTGTCTGCTTGGGTAACTGCATGCTTTTTCCAGTGTCAAACAGCAAAAGATGCCAAGTCTTTAACATGGCATGCCGAGGCTATGGATGATTTTCTTTTCATGTTTTAGTTTGTATATAAATAACATGTATAAAATAATGCACTGATTCGATTAGGAAGTTTTTAAAGTAATGTCGATTTTTATTAAAAAATTACTTTGAGCCAGTTTTCAAGACACCAGTTTTATTACTTTATAGTCTCACCAAAAATATACATTTTGATCAGCCATTACACATTTGCTAAGTGATTTTGGACTACCTGCAAAACACCCCTTTCATCAGAAGATGAAGATTTGCCCTCAGTGGGGCTGGCCAAGAGGGACAGCGGCAGAGCCTTCCTTTGAAGGGCCGGCACGTCTGAGTGAGCGGTGGCCTTTGTGATTTGCCTGTTGCCCACACACGCCATACCCGTTTGTAGTAAAAGCTGATGCAGCATGTACCAGACAGTTCTGTCTTGTGTACCATGTCATTTAGGACTCCCTGGGTAGACTATAATGTTTGTGACCCAAGGATCATGTTTTATAGTCTCTGTTTCTTACATTGTTGGCTGAAATAAATGACTGATACCATTAAAGCAAGGAAAAGGCAGTTTTGTGTCTCTCCTTCATTTTCTCCTGCTCCCCCCCTCCACCCTCACTCCTGATTTTTTTGCCTAAGACACAAACATCGAGCACAGAATTGATTTTGACTTTGCACAGTTCAGAAGTTTTGTTGCTTCCGTGGCAGGCGAGTGGAGGTTTTGCAGGAAGAGTGTGCCCAGCCCTCCCCGCCCTCACCCTGCTCTCTCCCTTGTAGAAACTGAATGTTGTGGAGCAGGAGAAGATTGACAAGCTGATGATCGAGATGGATGGAACAGAAAATAAATGTGAGTGAACTGAGGTAGAGTGTTTGCCAGGGAAGACTGGGGGGTCTACTGGAGATTTTTTTAAAAACTTCTGGGAAGAGATGGAATAATCCCTAAGGATGAACTAAATGACAGTCTGTGGTCTATTCCAGTTTCTTTGCCTCAAGAAATGACATTTTTAAATATTAGGAGCATAACCAGGTGACAGCAGAATGTTTAAATGGTTACCCAGAAGAGGTTTGCCCTTTTTAATAAATCAGGCAATTTATGAAATTTACCAGTTTGTCATCCAAAGGGGCTTTGTCTTACGGGGAGGCAGGTGGGCGTGCACGGGATGCCGTCTGCATTTCTAGTCTGAATGCCTGAAGCGAGACAACGCAGTCCAGGTGCGGTGCTGTACAGTGGCACTAACAGGCAGGAGACCAGCAGGAGGCAGGTTGGTGAGTAAGAAATACTTTCATTTAACCATTTATTCTCTTCCAGCTAAGTTTGGTGCAAACGCCATTCTGGGGGTGTCCCTTGCTGTCTGCAAGGCTGGCGCTGTAGAGAAGGGGGTGCCCCTGTACCGCCACATTGCCGACTTGGCTGGCAACTCTGAAGTCATCCTGCCAGTCCCGGTGAGTGGCTTATTGGAACTTCTAAGCCAGGAGTGGGGGTGTCACCTTTCTCGCAGGGATCTGAGACCTCCTATACATTGATCTCAGACACGTGACTATCTCAGCCCAGTGGGAAAGAGCAGGTTCTGGAGGTCTTGGCCTTAAACAGCTCTTCTGCCCCTTGCTGAGCATGATTGAGCAACTGACTCCACTTGCCTGCGCCCTAGGACCTTTATTTGTGATTGGGGGGTGGGGGGTGTTGGTGACAGCAGTACTCTCCTTGTTAGGGTGTTAGTGTTAGCTGACATAGTAGCGAGTGCTTCTCCTGGTGATAAATATTACAGCTATCCAAAGAGACCTGGCAGGCGTCCCATAGCCACCCCTGGCCCCGCTCGTGCTCCTCAAGGACCCAGTCGGGTGATCGGACACGGGGGCTTGCTGACTCTCCAGGCCCGGTGTCATGCTGGTCCACTCTGCCTCTCCCCAGGCTTTCAATGTGATCAACGGCGGTTCTCATGCGGGCAACAAGCTGGCCATGCAGGAGTTCATGATTCTCCCCGTCGGTGCAGCGAGTTTCAAGGAAGCCATGCGCATTGGAGCGGAGGTGTACCACAACCTGAAGAACGTCATCAAGGAGAAGTATGGGAAAGATGCCACCAACGTGGGGGACGAAGGCGGGTTTGCTCCTAACATCCTGGAGAATAAAGAAGGTAAAGGTGCCGCGGGGATCCCTGAGCTGTGCAGCGCAGTTCCGTGTCCTTGGGTCTTTCACACCTGCCACTTTGGGAACGATGGTCGTTCCGCCTTTTGTTCTTCGAGGATCAAGACTCTGTACACAGGGTTTTGGGGACTGGGAGCTTAATTTTAAAGAATAACATTGTCTTCATTAATTTGACTTCTGAATTACCTGATGATTTGTTTAAGCCAGGCTGACTGGGGTAGAGAAAGGCGGTTTATTCCTTGCTGTTCCTGCTCACCTTTCAGTGGCAAAGGTTTGAAATCTCTTTGTGCGAGAAGATGCCAGTTATTCAGGAAGATGATTAATAGTTATTTTATTTATTTTTATTTTGGGAGGAGCAGCTGACCAGTACGGGGATCTGAACCTGTGACCTTGGTGATATAAGGCTGTGCTCTAACCAACTGAACTAATGGGCCAGCCCAATTAATTGCTATTTTAATAAAGTCAATCACGGTAATTCTTTGTGGAAATACTTCAAAAACAGTCTCTGTTTTGATTTTGCTTTGAATCCTTAAGAAAGTCTTAGGACAGGTCTTATTCACTGCTGAGTTCTTTGTTTTAGAGGATAAACAGTGCTCAAGCATATATCCATTGCCTTCAAGGACAGCTGGTGAAAGAAAATATTCATCCTGATCTTTGGTTTAGCCATATAAGATTGATGATATTCAGCCATTTTTGACCTATATAAATGGCCCTTTCACCTGGTTTAACCTAGTAGTTTGGGCATCTTTCGTGCAGAGCGGGAGCCAAGTGTCTATTCGTTTGCTCAGTGCGGCGCTGCAGTGTAAGGCTCTCCTATAACTGGGCTGCCTCTTGGATCCCAGCCTCAGCTCTATTTAAAGCCTATTCCTGGGGACAGCTGATCTCAGCTGGTCACTGTAACTGCATCTTGGCCAGCACAGCTGTTCCTGGGCACTAAATGTGGGAGCATTTGTCAGTGAGAAAGGCTGTTTTTAGATTTAGTGCTTATTTATTTATTTATTTATTGGTGTCTGGCCAGTAGTCAGTGATCCAAACCCTTGACCTTGGTGTCAGAACACCGCACTCTAAGATTCAGTACTTAATTTCCCACTTGGTGATTCACTGAGGCCCTGACCAATGGTTTTTCACCCCAAAGCAGAGAAACATCATTGGCGTCATCAAAACTGATGTTAGGGCTAGAGCACCCTATGCTCTTTCTGTTATAGTCCCCTTTTGGCAGCTGTCAAAGGGGAATTTTACTTCTATTTGCCTATTAACTTGTTGCCACCAACTCTTTCCAGCCCTGGAGCTGCTGAAGAACGCAATCGGGAAAGCTGGCTACAGTGACAAGGTGGTAATTGGCATGGACGTGGCTGCCTCTGAGTTCTTCAGGTCTGGGAAGTATGACCTGGACTTCAAGTCTCCCGATGACGCTAGCAGGTACATCACACCCGACCAGCTGGCCGACCTGTACAAGTCCTTCATCAAGGACTACCCAGGTGAGTGCTCCTTGCTCCTTGGGGTGCTTTCTCCCTCCTCCAGCCGCCAAGCAGCTGTGCAGCAGAGCAGCTGCAGCATCTGGCTGGCTAACTGGTGCCGGCTGTGAGGATGAGGGTGCTCTGCCAGGGGCTGCACTCAGTGTACACACATGGGTCTTCACCAAGGCTCCTGGAGTAGCGAAGGAGCCTCAGTATCACACAACAGTGTGTGATAAGTTGTTCGCAAAGTCCCACTACCTTCTGTCGTAACAGCCTCATGGAGCAGGTGCAGTTTGCGCCCCATTATACAGGAAACCGAGCCTTGAGAATCATAACGGCCACTTGTTACTAAAACATGTCATGCTTCCTGTGAGCTGGGCTCTGTTCCAGATGCTGCATCATTTAATGCACATAGGATAGGGCCTGTTACTACGCTTTCCAGGAGAGGAAGCTGAGGTGTACAGAGTGGTTTAATAACATATGCAAGGGCACACAGCAAATGGTGGAGCAAGAATTTAGACAAGAAGTCTGACTTCTGAACTACTTGGTCAAGGCTGAGCCAGACTCAAACTCAGGTCTTCACACTTCTGAGTCTGCTCCTCTTTTTTAAAAAAAATTTATTTATCAGGGCCGGCCCGGTGGCGCACTGCTACAGTGTGCCGCTTGGGAGCGTGGCGGCGCTCCCGCCGAGGGTTCGGATCCCACATACAGACCGGTTCCCGCTCACTGGCTGAGCGAGGTGCGGGGGCAACACCGAGGGTTGCGATCCCGTTGCCGGTCCCAGTCCGGTACGGGCGCGACACTGAGGGTTGCGATCTGTTGCCGGTCACGAAAAAAAGACAAATTTATTTATCATCATTTTTTTACATTCTGAGATGTTGTTGCCGAGCAATTGGTGGGGAGGGGGAGATGGTGCAGGAGGGAGGAGGGGGCGTGGTTGCGTGCCTCTATTCTTGTTCTCGGGGGCACTAAACTCAAACTACCCTGGGCAGGTAAGTGTCCCCTTTAAAAAAAAAAGCCACCCCCCGTGGGCCCGGGAGTGTGGGTAACCTATGCCCTGCTGCAGGAGCAGGTTGGTAGAGCAGAGTTTTCCAGGAGATGAGTGTGGGGCTGTTGCTGTCGTGCAGGTGAGGGAGGCATGAGACCGGGTGAGCAGCGAGTCGAGAGGGCAGTGAGCCTGTCAGTGCTGCGCTTCAGCAGACCGGGAGGCTCACACTGTCTCTCCTTCTGGCAGTGGTGTCTATCGAAGACCCCTTTGACCAGGATGACTGGGATGCTTGGAAGAAGTTCACGGCTAGTGCAGGAATCCAGGTGGTGGGGGATGATCTCACAGTGACCAACCCAAAGCGGATTGCCAAGGCTGTGGACCAAAAATCATGCAACTGCCTCCTGCTCAAAGTGAATCAGATCGGCTCCGTGACCGAGTCCCTTCAGGCGTAAGTGCCCTCCCGGGAGAGTGGCTTTCACACCATTAGAGATTGTGAATCAGCACAAGGGCTCCTTTCTTCTGGGGTTGGGAAGTCCTGTTGACTAGGACTAAGGACATCCTGGAATTGTAATGGCTTTATGTTTGAACTCCAGGTAGCCTTTAAAGTAAGTGATGACATCAAGGGGACTGAGCATGGAACAGTGGTGGCCTGGTCCTAATTCCTTCGTGGCCCCAGAAATGTGCTTTAATTTCACATATGGAGAGGCAGTGAAGGGGTGTGTCAGAGAAGACTAGTCTGTCTCCTCTCAAGGAGGCCAGGCCCGGTGTTGCAAGCACGACGGGCTGAGCAGGCTGTCACAGGAGCAGCTCAGGGCAGGGCGAGGGTTGGCCTCTGCTTATCTTCCTGAGCTCTGTGCTGATGGCCCCTCCGCTGGGCTGCCAGCAGTGAGGCGGGGTGGGGCAGGGTTCGTGGTGCCAGGAAATGGGGTCGGGCCATCTGAGTTGTTTTCTGGCTTCCAGGTGCAAGCTGGCCCAGTCCAATGGCTGGGGTGTTATGGTGTCTCATCGTTCCGGGGAGACTGAAGATACCTTCATTGCCGACCTGGTGGTGGGGCTCTGCACTGGCCAGGTAAAGAGCTGCTTAGAATGAAACGTTCTCTAAAGGTTCTCTATATTTCTTCTCTCTGACTTCAACTTCCTGGGAAGACCCAAAATGCGGTGTGGGGGGGCTACGTACACTGCTGCTTCAGCTTGATAAAACTCATAGAAGCAAAGGCCGTGTTCATCCTTTGTGCTTGTGTCCCCCATGTAACGCCATGGCTCATGAGCCTGAACAGAATGGGGTCATGAATGCCCTGCCTGGGATGCTTTCCCTCTTTCCTAGGGTCAAAGACCCTCCTTTAGAAATTCTCTCTCTGCCAGGGCACCCTCTCCTTGCCCCAAGATGCCCATGAGACTCAGTGTCCACTACAAGCAAATGTGACCTTTCTTTTTCTCCTTCAGATTAAGACTGGTGCACCTTGCCGATCTGAGCGCTTGGCCAAGTACAACCAGCTCCTCAGGTAAACAGAGTTCCTGATAACTACGGGGCCTGTGGTTCAACTGCTGGGGTCTGCGCTGAGTGTGGGCACTGTCCTGCACTGAGAGCTCTTGGCTCTGGGGTCTTGTGCAGATGGTGGTGTGCAGTGCAGGGAGCAGAGGCCTGAGCAGCATTAGGTTGGGGCAGAGTTGGGTCTAGACCCTGAGGAGCCTTGGCGACACTGTTGACGAGCAGGAGCCTGTTCCGTACAGTGCTGCCATCTTCTGGTGGGAGAGGGAATGGGATCCCCTTTGACAACTTAACCGTACACTTTTAGAGCTAGAAGACAGCTAATATTGGTGATTGTTTCAGCTAATTCACCCTTGTTTTGTGGATAAGGAAACCAGGGCTCAGAGAGATGGAGGAAATTGCCAAAGGGCAAACAGCTAGGTTTCCAGGTTCGGAGCTGTTGACGTTCTGGTCCCTTTCCTGTCTCAGTGTGTCCTTGGGAAGCTCCTGAACACAGGGAGATTTGCCCCTTCTTCTAGACTTGCAGGAAAAAGGAACATCCACATCCAATTCATAAGTTCTCCCATACTACCCCTTCTTTTAAACTTTATCCTGGATATTTTCTTTTCTTTACTTTTCTTTTTTAAAGATGACCAGTAAGGGGATCTTAACCCTTGACTTGGTGTTGTCAGCACCACGCTCACCCAAGTGAGCTAACCGGCCATCCCTATATGGATCCAGACCCATGGCTTTGGTGTTATTAGCACCACACTCCCCCAAGTGAGCCATGGGCAGGCCCATATCCTGGATATTTTCTTTTCTTTACTTTTCTTTTTTAAAGATGACCAGTAAGGGGATCTTAACCCTTGACTTGGTGTTGTCAGCACCACGCTCACCCAAGTGAGCTAACCGGCCATCCCTATATGGATCCAGACCCATGGCTTTGGTGTTATTAGCACCACACTCACCCAAGTGAGCCATGGGCAGGCCCATATCCTGGATATTTTCTAACATACATAAAAGAGTAGAGTGAACAGTAGAATGTTCTCCCTTTCCCAGCCACCCAGGTGCAGCAGTTCCCAATAATCCTCAGTTTTTTTGTCTCTTTACACCCACTCTTTATTTTTTACCAGAGATTTTTAAAGCACAGTCTAGACATCTTGTGATTTCATCTATAAATACTTCATATGTAAATGCTTTTCAGATAAAGATTTTAAAATATAACTACTCTGACCATCATATTGCCCAAGATTAATAGTAATTTCATAATATTAATAGCAAAACTATTCGCTCACCCGATTGTCTCAAAATGCCTTTTTTTAAAACTTCAGGATCCAAACAGTATACACATTTTGTTTTTTAATAAGTTCACCCTCTTTTTTTCCCCCCCGTGCTGTTTATTTTTTGTTCTTTCATTATTTAAAAAAAGCATTAGGATTTTTATATTCCAGGAAATAGTGATCTTGATGTTTATTTTGACCTCAGAAACATGGGGGCAGGGAGGGGAAGTGGGGAGTGTAGACAATACCTTGCAGGGTGAATTGGGAGGATGAGAAGAGCATATCGCTGGCATCTCAGAGGAGCACAAGTTTAGAGGGTTCTAGAAGAAGTTGGACAGACTGGAGAGTTCTGGGAACTCAACTTCCTGGGAGGAACAGGGCTGTGTCTGACCACATCTCTGGGGGTAAAAACTGAACTGCACAGAGATTTGATCTCTCCTTTTCTCTCCTCCTCCCTTTATTCTTGTGCTTCCCAAGGATTGAAGAGGAGCTGGGCAGCAAGGCTAAGTTTGCTGGCAGGAACTTCAGAAACCCCCTGGCCAAGTAAGCAGTGAGCCGGCAAGCCCGAGCCTCTAGTCGGCTGTTAGACCCTGCCCCTGATGTCAGCGAGGACAGCTCGAGGCCCCCGAGCAAGACTTGCTGGGGCCTCTGGTAGTTAGCTCCCCTCTCCCACCCCTGTGGCATTCTCACTGCTTCCCTAGCACTGCTGCAGAAGCCAAGCTTGACCGTCTGGAACCTGCTGGAAACCCAAGCTCTACAATCATGTGATTGGGCCCAAGTCATTGTTTATCTCATACTTGCTTTCCACCAAGTGTCTGGAGCCGTGTGTACCCTCCAGTGTAATCTCCAAGGTGGACACAGGCAAGATCCCCAGTGGTTTTGTGTGCAAAATAAAAAGACTCATTGGTCATGAGAATATTCTGTGCGTGTGTGTGTGTATACAAATCAGTCTGGGTCTGTACGTTGCTTCTGTGAGCCTGTCCTTCCTCTTTAGTGTTCATGGGGCACATGGTAGGGTGTAGGCCTGCAAGTGCTCAAGGTTTTGTGTCATAAGGAGAGGCGTGAGGAAAGGGGTCTGTGGATATTTGCATAAGTCCTTGGGAAGGGCAGTTGAGACAAAAGGTGAGAGAGGAGACATGGTGTCCCTCAGGAGAAATGGGGTCGGAACAGGGATCTAAGCTGGGAGGAGGCAGAGTGAGACTTCTCTAGTTCTGACATCTTATTTGGGAGATGCAGAGCTGTTTATAGATTATCTTAAGGATTGTAGCTTCTAGGTCACATACCGTATAGTTGTCCAAACCAGAGGGACTCCCGGTGAGATCCTGCGCAAACCTGGAATGTGGCTTCTTTATTCCTGGGGAAAGCAGGTAAAAGAATGATTAAAAGGTATCTCTCGGGCCGGCCGGGTGGTGCACTCGGTTGAGTGCGGCACTTGGGAGCGCGGCGGCGCTCCTGCCAAGGGTTCGGATCCCATATAGAGACCGGTCCGCTCACTGGTTGAGCATGGTGCGGGCGCAACACCGAGGGTTGCGATCCCGTTACCAGTCACGAAAAAAGACAAAAAGGAAATAAATAAGTAAATAAATAAATAAAAGGTAGCTCTCAGTGGAGGGTAGTAGGGCTTCTAGAAGGTTTGAGAACACTTTAAATTAATTGAATTCCATTTCTCAGTTTCTCCAGCCTTACTCCAAGTGCTCAATAGCTACAGGTAGCTAATGCCCGCTGTATTGGGTAATGCAGATACAACACCATGTTGCAGAAAGCACTATTCTAGGGTAATGTTGGACATGGTGTGTGGGCAGTACATTTATGTAAAAGTGAGAGGTGAAATACTGTGATTGCTATCTGCCCCTTGAAGAGGTATAATATTTTATTAACATTTTATTTTTCTTTGCCTGTAATAGCATGATCAAAGTATCTTGAATTGTATGTTTCTATACACGGTCAGGCCACTGGAAGGCCCTCTGGTGGACATTCTTGTCCATTGCTTGTCTATATCAGGATTTATCCCAAGAAGCAGAACCAGGAGGAGATACGTATATTAAAAATTGGCTTCTGGGGCCGGCCCCGTGGCTCACTCAGGAGAGTGCAGCGCTGGTAGCGCCGAGGCCGCAGGTTCGGATCCTATATAGGGATGGCTGGTGCACTCACTGGCTGAGCATGGTGCAGACCATATCGTGCCAAGGGTTACGACCCCCTTACCAGTCAGGAAAAGAAAAAAAAATTGGCTTCTGGGGCCGGCCCCGTGGCTCACTGAGGAGAGTGCAGCGCTGGTAGCGCCGAGGCCGCAGGTTCGGATCCTATATAGGGATGGCTGGTGCACTCACTGGCTGAGCATGGTGCAGACCATATCGTGCCAAGGGTTACGACCCCCTTACCAGTCAGGAAAAGAAAAAAAAATTGGCTTCTGTGACTATGGGGCCTGGGTGAGCAAATTGGAATTCCACAGAGCAGCCAGCCAGAAGGGAAGATGCCGAGCAGCAGGATTCCAGGGGCACGGGTGAAGTTGTCATTTCATAGGTGGAATTTCTTCTTAGGGAAACCTCAGCCCTGCTTTTAAGACCTTCCAGCTTGACTCAGTTGGGCCTACCCAAGAGAATCCAGGATAATTCCTCATTTGAAGTCTGTTGAATAGTGTCTTTAATTACATCTGCAAAATAGTTTCACAGTACTAATACGAGATAGTGTTTGATTGAATAACTGGGGACTCTTGTCAAGTTGACGCATCACAAAACCATCACAGTCCACCTGGCACCCATCCACGTTTCTTTATACTTAATGTCTATAGAGCAGCAGTAACAAAGGCTCATTTGCCACCTAGCATGACGCACCTATCCCACTTACAACCGTGGATGCACCCTTTCCAGGTTTCAGTGATGGATATCTGTCTGAAAATTGATTCTGGAGAGAAGTAAATTGTTGAACTGGGCCTGACAGTCTTACTGGAGTGTTTTACGTATCGTTTATCCAACTTTAAGGCAGCAAGTTGGCATTAGTACTCATGTTTTTAAATGATTGAATGTCACCATTTCCTGACTGTCAGATAAAGGCATTTATCACTCTTGAGGTTAGAGGACAGATTCAGGTAGGTACCCTTTCAGATCTGCTCGACCCTGAAAGAAGGCTGCCCATCTGGGGCTCGTCTCATGGCATTTCTGTTACAGGCTGGACTGAGGGGCTTGCCACCTGGCCCTGGGCACACAAAGACCCCGAGAAGGAAAGTTGACTGACTGACCTTCCTGGCATTGATTGGCAGACCAGTGGACCTTTTCCTGGGGGCTGTGTCTGAAGCAGTACAGGCAATATTAATGCAGAGATTCCAGAAAGCCACTCTTAGTGAGACATTTAAGATAGGCTTGGGATGTTGAGTATATCTCCAGACCACATGCGTTTACAGGAACTCAAAGTGTTTTTAAAGCACACAGTTTCCTTAGCAATTGTTAGTAGTCTCTGGGTTGCTTTGTGTTTTCTATCCTTTTTTTCATTTCACTTATTACAAACACTTTTCCATGGGACATGTATTTCTCATCTGTGGTTGTCTTCCGCCCTCCAAACTCCTGGCCCTCTGACATTAGAAGAGAACATAAATTGAAGGTTTAGAGCAGTGGTTCGCAAGCTTCGCCACATTCGAATCACCTGGGAAGCTTTGAAAGGCCTTACCCCAGACCAATTAAATCAGAACCTTGGGGTGGAACCCAAAGCATCAGTATTTTTTAAAGCTTCCCAGATGACTCCCGTGTTCAGCTGAGCTTGGGAACCACTGGTGTGAAGCAAATGGATCGCAGAGTTGGTGATGTCCTGGCAGGGCTGGAAGGCCAAGCTTTGAAGAAGACAATGGGAAGCAGCAGGATTCCCCAGGAAAACCCCAGGCCCCGGTAATTGTCTTTTTAATGAGAGCTGCTGAATGCCGCCAACACTGTCCGCAGAGCTGCGCTGTGGCTCAGGGAGGGGGCCCTGCTAGACGCTGGCTTCTTGGCAATGAATTACATGCTGGGGCCTGCAGATACAGTGAGGATCAACACCAGCTCGCCACAGTAGCCACAATTGCAGGCAGCGCAGCGTCGTGGCAAAGAACAGAGCTGGACCACCTGGCTCTGGTTTCTTCCTCTTCCTCCTAACAACCGTGCCTTGGTTTCCCCATCCGTAAAATGGGGCTAATACCACAAATGCACTACCTCATGGGTTATTGCATGTAGGGAGTGCTATAAATTTCCACATCGACTCAGGCTCCCACTCGGAACAAAGTGATTAAATAATCAGGTGCTGGTACAGTTACCCATGTAAGAGGAGGTCCAGACACGGATGGGGAGGAAGGTCGTCAGAGCACACAAGCACCTGGAGTGTTGCAGAAGTGCAGAATAACTCACTAGACCTCAGTACTTCTCCCTGGGCTTCCGTGAGCTTTCCACTCCCAACACCTGCCGTTTTCTGTTTAGTCAGCTTTACTTAAGTATAATTCAATAACACGTGTCCATTTTAAGCGTACCATTTGACATGTTCTGACAAATACACCTGGGTAACCAGCACCACAATCATGATGGAACATTTCCAGCACTCCCAAGTTCTTTGCTCCTTCCCAATCAATCCCCACCCCATCCCTATCCCCAGGCAGCCTGTAGTGGTGTTTTTTAAAATCCTAATTAGTTGCCAAAATTTTAAAAACAGATTTTACATAAAAACCTCAATTTGGGGATCCTAAGGGATTGGGAAATGGACTACTCTGGGCCTGCAAAAGCTGGCTGATTACGATCACTTCACCTCCCTGCTGCATACCCAGCCCTCCGGGGCTTTTGAGTCTGCAACGCCTGGTGCATGGTCTCTTCTGCAGGCTGAGAGCTTCTAGCTTCTCAACTCTTTCCTTTATCCTCAAGGATTCATGAGTTCAGGCCCTCTAGGGCTTAAGGCAGCAAGGACTCCCCTGGCACAGCCTTGAACTCTTCAGCTCATCCAGACCCAGAACTTGGGGCTGGCACCCCCTAGAGCCGGTTCTGCCTGTCAGTTCTAACGGGAGACTGGCTTGGCCAGTGGCATTCCGGCTTCTCGCTACCAGTCTTGCTGCAAAGTGGAAGGCTTGGGAATCAGGGCTGCTGTTCACTGGGACCAGGACGAATAGCAGACACATTTGCATGTATGACCTAAGACGGTAATTAAACTCAGGCACCCGAGGGGTGAGAAGTAAGCACATTATTTCAGGAGCAATTAAAACCATCGTCACCCGTGCACAGCCACCACTTATGAGGCTGGCACTAACATGATAGTCCCCTTTGGGCTCCCTCTTTTGGCCACCAGACTGCCGCCATGACTCCACATGTTTAAGGAAAGACATGCTTGGGCCTAGGGACAGCAGCTTAGCCGGTCTAGTCCTTCTCAAGGGCCCTGATGCTATTATGGAAAAGTTACTATGCAAGACAGTGTCCTAGTCTTTTTTCCTAATTGTGGCAAAATGTAGATAACATAAACCACTTTAACCATTTTAATTGTACAATTCAGTGAGGTTAAGTACATCCAAAATGTTGTGCAACCATCACCATTATCTATTTCCAGAACTTTCTCATTATCCCAAACAGAAACTGTGTACCCACCAGGCAATAAAACTCCCCGTTCTCCTCTCCCTTGACCCCTGGTAAACTTTATTTTCTGTCTCCATAAATTTGCCTATTCTAGATGTTTTATACAAGGGGACTCATACAACATTTGTCCTATTTTTTGTCTGGCTCATTTCTCTGAGTTGTAGCACATGTCAGAACTTTATTCCTTTTTAAGGCCGAATCATTCCATTGTATGAACAGACATTTGTTTACCATTCATGTATTCACTGACGCTTGGGTTGTTTCCACCTTTTGACTTCTGTGAATAGCGCTGCTATGAACATTGGTTCACGAGTATCTCTTTGAGACCCTGCTGTCAATTCTTTGGGGTCTATATTTATGGGTAGAATTGCTGGCTCCTGTGATACGATTCCATGTTTAACCTTTTGAGGAGCTGCCAGACTTTTCCACAGCGCTGCACCATTTTACATTCCCACCAGTAAGTATGGGGTTCCAATGTCTTCACATTCTCATGATTTGCTATTTTCCATTTTTATTATGGCCGCCCTAGTAAGAATGAAGTGGTATCTTGACCTGAAAGAAGGAGACCCTGGAACAGTTTGGCTTGACTGTGGTTCCAGCCACAGCGCTGGGGAGGTCCTGACCTGCTCTGCAGAGTCTGGGTGTGTCTGCTGGCCAGGGCGTTCCCTGACTAATAGGATGCTGGGGCTTTGATGCTTTGAGAAACACTTCCAAGGCAAGGGAGTGCTGCTGTCCTGCACGTGCACACATACACCCAGACCTAACTCTGCCCCCGCCAGCACTCTATCCCCTGAACCTGTTTTATTTTTCTTCGTCTTCACCTGAAATGTTCTACATCTGCTTTTTATTTATTCTTTCTTTGTTATGTTGTAAGCTCCACGAGACTGTTTTGCTCATGCAGTGGCCCCTGCTCCAAGAATGGCACCTGACACATGGCAGGTGACCCAGGTGTGAACCGGCAGGTGGGTGAGCCCCATGGTGCCCACCGGATGGATCTGTGTGCCACACATAAAGCAAACAGCAGTCTCTGCCAGGAGGACCTTTGATTTCTGAAGGTTTGGTGCTCAAGAGGAAAAGGAGAGGGAGTCTTTAAAAAAAAATTGTGGCGATCTTTGAAAAAATAGTGAAGTCCAAGGGCATGATCTGAAGGAGAGGAAATCCTGGGGAATGGGGTCAACCCGGCCTCCAACATTTTCAGAAGGTGAGGTCATGAAGAAGGCAAGTGCCTGGGAGGCCCTGAGTTCGTTCTGGATCCCCGTCCTGGGCTTCTCTGGTGGCCTGGAGCTGCTGAGTCCCTCAGGGGGCAATGATGAGACAGGAGAAGCCACAGCCTTCCCAGACCAGGAGAATCTGCTTAGCAAGAGCAAGGGTAAGGCCA
Organism: Galeopterus variegatus; assembly: GCF_000696425.1. NCBI lineage: Eukaryota > Metazoa > Chordata > Mammalia > Dermoptera > Cynocephalidae > Galeopterus > Galeopterus variegatus. Next base: position 269,649 of record NW_007727150.1, on the reverse strand, counting down.
GGGAAGTGACCACACGTGTTTTTGGAGCCACTGGCCTCTTTCTGCCAGCCAGTAGCAAGTGGCATTGCCGCACTGTCATATCAAAGCCTAGAGTTGCAGCAAGGACACAAAAAGGGGCCACCCTTGGCCGCCCCCTCCAGGTACCTCATTGCTCTCTCTGATGTCTTTTTTTCACATAAAGCAAAATTCATCATTTTTTTTGAGGTCCCACCAAGTTGTGAACATTTTAACCATTTTAAAATGTGCAATTCAATTTATAGTCACAAAGTTGTTCAACCATCACCACTATCTATTCCAGAACATTTTTATCACCTCCAAAAGAAAACCCGTACCCATTAGCTGTCACTCCCCATTTCCCTCCCTCAACTCCTGGCAAGCACTGAGCTACTTCTAAATGTTTCATATAAAGGGAATCACAGAACATGTGGTCCTTTGTGACTGCCTTCTTTCACTTAGCATGGCATTTTCAAGGTTCATCTATGTCATAGCACACATCAGTATTTGGTTCCTTTTTATGGCTGAATAATATTCCATTTTATGAATGTATCACAGTCTGATTACCCATTCATCAGCTGATGGACATTTGGGTTATTTTCACTTTGGGGCTATTATGAATAGTGCTACTGTGTATATTCGTATGCAAGTTTTTGTGTGAACCTGTGTTTTCAATGCTCTTGGCTGTGTACCTAGGAATGGAATTGCTGGGTCATGTGGTAACTCTATGCAACTTTTTGAGGAACTGCCATGCTGTTCCCACAATGTCTGCACTGTTTCACATTTACATTCCTGCCAGCAGTGTGTGCGGGCTCTGATTTTCTACATCCTCACCAATACTCGTTGCTTTCTGGGGTTTTTTTTTCCCCATTCCATCCTAATCGGTGGGAACTGGTATCTCATTGTGGTTTTGATTTGCATTTCCCTAATGACTAATGATGTTGAGCATATTTTCATGTGTTTATTGCCAACTCGTATATCTTCTTGGAGAAATATCTATTCAAGTCCTTTGCCCATATTTGGATTGGGTCGTTTGTCTTTTTATTGTTGAGCTGTAAGAATTCTTTATATTATCTACATACGATCAGGTATATGATTTGCAGATATTTTCTCACATTCTATAGGTTGTGTTTTCTTGATAGAATCTTTTCAAGAACAAAAATTTTAAATTTTCATGAAGTCCAATTTGTCTTCATTTTTTTTCTTTTACTGCCTGTTCTCTTGGTGTCGTATTTGAGACACTGCTGCCTAATCCAAGGTCTTGAAGGTTTCCACTTGTATTTCCTTCTAAGAGTTGAAAAGTTTTAGCTCTTTCATTTTGGTCTTTGATCCACTTGAATTATCTTTGTATAAGATGTTACACATGGATATCCAGTTGTCCCAGCACCAATTGTTGAAAAGATGTCTTTTTTATGTAAGTCTTAACAACTGCCAACAGATCACCTTAAAAACTGCTGAAAAGGTGGTGTTTTTAGAGAATGTGCTCAGAGGTGGTGGCCACCCCCAGCACCCCACCCACCCTCCACCATGCTTCTCCTTATCATGGAGAAAGCCCTGGTGGTGCAGTCAGCTCTGTCAGAACTGCTGCCTTAACTGAGCTTAAACCCAGTGAGGACTGGGAGAATTGAAGCTCCCAAGTCAGGATGAAACCTTCAATCTGTCTGCCAATGGGGAACCAGTACTCCTGGCTGGGACATATAATGCCCAAGGGCCATGGGGATAGAAAGGCACCCTTCTGTATGGAGAGATCCCCAAGCTCTACCCCCACCTTCTGCTGGTGCAGCTTCAGTCCCCCCCCCCCCCCCCCCCCCCCCCCCCCCCCCCCCCCCCCCCCCCCCCCCCCGGGGGGGGCGCCGCCG